>NC_135896.1:23355813-23596067 GCF_964194155.1 Cetorhinus maximus
TCATGTTGGGTCTCTGGATTACTAGTCCAGTTACAAGTCCAGTAGCAATACCACTACACCACCACCTCCCCCACCTCTGAGCCAGCTCTTTTGAAAAGTAACCCAGTTTGGTCCACTCCCCAATTCTTTCCCCATATCCCTGAAATTGTTTCTGCTGTTTCTAAACTGAGCTGATTTCACTTTGTTTCTGATCAAAACCTTACAGTTTGTGGTGTTGCTCTGTGCTAGCACACTCACCTCTGGGTGATGGTGATGGTGAAGCCCCACTTCAGTCTTTTATTGTTTCTCTTTATTAATCTTTTACTGTATCTCTGTTACTTACACTCTCACTTTCTTCCTGTGCTTGTTACTCTCTCTTGCTCCTTATGTTTATCTCTGTCAAATTTCCCCTGTTGCTCTCTTTCTCTCTGCAATTTTCTCTTTGCTGCTTCCACCCAGCCCAGGTCCATGGGATTGAATGGTTAGGAAAGAGGCAAGCAACTGAAGCTGCCTGTGGAGGACATAGAGGGTGGTGTCATCAGTGAGACCATGTCTGTGATCTGTTGCACATAGGAGTATGTTCTTCACTTTGGCTTTAGGACATTGGGCCTGAATTGGGCTGGGCCCCTGCTGTAGGCTATTGGGGCAATTGGAAAGTGAGATGACAAAGTTTATTTTTGCACTTATATATACTGGGATGGCTGTATTTGAGAATCTTTTACTGAAATGCATTTGAGCAGAACTTTTTATTTCAATGTGATTGGGAAAATATTTCAGCAGAGTATCAGTGATGAGCGAAAGTAGAAAATAACTCAGTAGAAAGAAGAAATAGATAGTGACTTGACCAGGAAGAAAATTGATGACACTAGTGTCACAACACTTGTTACAGACAGAAAACTTCTTCTCTAGTTAGAGAGGGAGTTAAAGAGTGCAAAAGAGAGATAGATAATGGATATTCAGTATTAGTGCCCAAGGTAAATATTTAATGTGCTCCCATTTATTCTGACTTATGTGTATTAATGGATTAAATGAGAGTGCCAGACTGATGCTATTGTGCTGTGGAGTGATCCGAGATTGTGGTTGCAATTGTTAGTGTATTTCATACAGTGCACTTAATTTCACTTTTTAAAACAAAAAGGACAGTGGTGTCTCTTCAATGGACCTTGAAGGTGAGTAAGTCTGCTGTAAAGGCAAAGAAATTACTTTATGAAATACTGGAAAAATAGCTACAAATATTGCAAAATTATGCTTAGTAAGTAAAGTTGAAGGCTACTTTACTGTAGTAATATGAACATTTAAAACTAGCATTAAGCCTCCCAAGTTTAAAAAATAAAAAGTTTGCCAAATTGATAAGATGTTTCAAATTAATATTCTTAGCTTTCTGAGAAGGCTGCCAAATATTTTTAAATAAAGCTAAGAATAATTAAAGTCTCTAACTGACGATCCATGTCAGAGCCTTTATTTGGCAGGGAAAACATGCTGTGTAACCCCCCAGGAGAATGTCGGAGATTATTTCCGTTGAGATGTTGTTCTCAAATAAAAAATGTTTATTATATTATAATGCCAGCAGATGTTGACTACTACAACAAGATCTATCTGAGCTAAAAAAAAAGTCCAAACGCTCTCAAATAACTGTCCTCCTTAACTTAAGCTAAACAACCCATGAAAACATGAAGTAAGAAAAATATAAATGGAAAATGAAAAGTTACGCATGCCAGATATCTGGAATAAAAATAATAAATGTTGGAATGCCTGGCTAGTCCATCAACATTTGGTAGAAGTATATACTTTTTTTTAGGCAGGGGTATCAAGAGTTACAGACCAAGGTGGGCAGATGGACTTAAAGATACAAACCAGCCATGACCTAATCGAATAGTAGAACAGGCTTGAGGGGCTGAATGGCCTAGGCTTGTTCCTACAGGTTAACATTTCTGGTATAAGGCATCAGAACTGATCAGGATGGAGAAGCCCTTTATGTTACATAGAAAAATTCAGGACAAGAGGAGAGGAGAACAGTATATCTACACAGACGAAAACTGGTTAATGGGTTTGATAACCAAACAGATTTTGCAAAACTGGAAAGGAGTAGGAAGAGTTATACACTATATAAATGTTATCTCAACCAGTGGTCAGGTACACAGACCAAAGACATTGGAAAGGCAGAGGGATGACTCAAACATGGCTGTAAAAATGGAAGGGAAAACAATAAGAAAGAAAATATGGAATAGAGCTAAATCTGAAATGTTTGAAATCAACACAGCCATAGAATGATCAAGAGGAAAATTAGGTGCTGTTCCTGAAGTTTGAGTTGAAATGTTTCTTCATTTTTTAATAGCTTATCCTGGAACTGTGGACTGTCGGACACTAGGAGAGGAAACTGCTTTATACTTAGCAACATGCAAAGGGCACTTGGAGTGTATGACTTATTTACTGGAAGCAGGAGCAGAATGCGACATTACTAGTAAGGCAAAAGAAACTGCGCTCTACAAAGGTAAATTAAAATTGATAAATTGTAACTGCTTGATCTCAGTTAACTAACTGTGCCAAATACATATGTGCCTACATACAGATTGCAGTTGCCAGCATAGTAAATGATCGAGAGTTATATGTATTTGTTAGGAATATACATCACAAATTTGTGTTATATGTATTTGTTAGGAATATACATCACAATCTCTCCATTTCCCACCCTAAAATCACCATCTTGTAGTGTACAGTTTTACAATATGTACAACTGGGGCAGATTAGCAGAATTTTTACACGTAAACTACATAACTATACAATCTGATTTTGAAAAAAAAATCCTAATTTCCTAAATTTAAAGTTACTTCTTTTAATAGCCTGTGAACATAAAAATGTGGAAGCTGTTAAACTTTTGATACAATATCATGCCAATGTGAATCACCGCTGCAACCGTGGATGGACTGCTCTTCATGAGGCTGTGGTACGAAATGATCTGGACATCATCGAAGCTCTCTGCAAAGCTGGTGCTAAGATTGAGGCATCAAATATTTATGGAATCACTCCATTATTTGTTGCAGCACAAAGTGGACAACTGGAAGCTATACGTTTTCTCACAAAGTGTGGTAAGCATGGTTGTTCCTTGACAGTAAATTATTAACAAGTTTCATATTATATAAAAGGCCATTAGATTATGAGGGGTTTTGACAAAGTAAATAAGGAGAATCTGGTAACTGACACTTCTACCACAAAACAAAGGATGCAGATGTAAGGTCATTGGCAAAAAAACCAAAGGCATGATGAGGAGAATTTTCTTGCGCGATGATTTATGATCTGGAATGCACTGCCTGAAAGGGCGGTGGAAGCAGGTTCAATCATAACTTCCAAAAAAGGAATTGGAATTATCCTTAAAGTGAAAAAAATCTAAAGAAAGCTATGTGGAAAAAGCAGTGGAGTTGAACTAATTCAATAGCTCCTTCAAATAGCTGGTACAGGTATGATGGGTTAAATGGCCTTCTGTACTGTATCATTCTATGATTCAGTGATTCGATATACGTGCTGGACCCTGGATAGACACCATGCAAATCCTATATTATTTGCCTATTATCTGGCTTAATGGAGTGCCAGAAGTATTGTGTAGGAAACAGTGGTTGAGAGAAGCTTTGGCCCTGCTCCCTTTTGTAAATGTGGCAGAGTGGCTGTTGGTGACCTCCATCCTTGACTATGTTGGAATATTGGGTTTCAGGCTGGAATCAGGTAATTTGTATGTTGTCAGCACGCACTCACATCAGAATGGACAGTTAACTGCCAAGCAGTGATTGAAATTTAAACCAGGCAACTTGACCCTGATTGGTCAAGTTGATCCCTGAGGGATAAATTTCAAACAATGCTTGGCAGTTAACTGTCAGTCACCATCTCTGGTGCATTCTCCATGGCAACACCTCTACCATTCAGAGTCTGCTTGCCAACCAATCAGCACTCTCTTCTCATACAGTATAAATTGTTGTTTCCCCTTATATTGGTATTCTTCAAAGTGTCCTGATAAGTGCAAGACAAAAGCTTCAACATGTCTCTTTTTTCAGCAATACTCACACTCTGTACTACCAAACGATCATAGGGTTGTGCATGTAGGCAATTGTTGCGAGGAAGCTGGGTAGCCATAGTCAAAATGTTGATTTAGAGCCAATCCTTAACCAAGTGGAAAGTTAGTTGAGTAAGTTTCTTTCATAGGGAAATAGTATAAAGAGCGTGCTGGTGCTAGAGGTGGGGAGTCAGGGCCCATGAATGAGAGGGAAGTGTGTACCTTGCCTTCCTTAGACAGGTCATTGACCTTTTACCAATTTTGGTTTGCAGTCCTGAGGGTGAGGGAGTAATAATAACAAGTATCAACTTGCATTCATGTAGCATCTTTAACATAGTAAAATGCCCCTAGACGTTTCACAAGAGTGTTATCACACAGAATTTAGCAGTGAGCTATATAAATAAATATTAGGCCAGATAACCATTTGGTCAAAGAGGTATGTTTTAAGGAGCACCTTAAAGGAGGAGAAAGAGAGCTATAGAGGTGGAGAGGTGCAGGAAGGGGATTTCAGAATTGATGAACAAGTTAGCTGAAGGCATAGTTGCCAGTAGTGGAGCAATTAAAATTGAGATGCACAAAAGATCAGAATTAACTGAGCACAGACATCCTGGAAGGTTGTAGGGCTGGTAGAGATTAGAGGCAGAGAGGGACAAGGCCATGGAGGGATCTGAAAACAAGGATGAGTATTCTAAAATCAAGGTGCTCCAGATCAGGAACCAACATAGGTCAATGTGCACAGGGTGAAGGGTGAACGTGACTTAGGCCAGGATTTTCTGAACCCGTCATAGCAGGACCTGCCACAGGAGATTCGGCAGCCCAGCCAAGAGTCCATTTCAGCAGGACCAGGCGATCCGGGTGGCAGGGACTTAGACAGCAGAGTTGGGTTAACTGAATTCACCCAGAAGTGAACTTTCTGGGTTGTTTAGTGGCACTCATACCCAGGGGTCTCTAAGCAAAATCTTACCCACTTTGAAAATAATCACTGGTCAAGACCAATTCCAAGACCCGACCCACACATGTTGGCAGCACCCTCTGTTGATGTGATCTTATAGGAGACACCCTCCTAATTGGGCACCCCTGTGTTTGCTGTCTAATTAAGGACAGTGAATATGTCCCTGAGGCTGCAGACCCAGAGGGGCCATAGCCTTGGCTGGATGGCAGCCCCAGGGGGAGAGGTAGGCACTGCCACTGTAGGAGGGGGACTGCAAGGGCATTACCATCTTGAGGCGCTGTCTGAGGATGTTTCCATTTTTCAATCTAGACTGTGGCCACAGCTGCCAGTAACCCTATGGAGTGAAAACCCCGTGAGGGGATGCCCTGCAGCCACAGTTGTGGTCTGCCGATCTTTGTGGCTCCATTAGGGAAGGGGGTGGTGAGTAAGTGTAGGAGGCCTTTGGGCACCTTCTGGGCTTTGACCTCAATGCCTACCCACCTGTCAGGAAGATCTGCCAGCATTCCCAATCTGCCCACATGTGGACACTTATATATTCAAATTGGCTACCTGCCATGCCACGTTGGTAGCCCCTGTCGCTGCCACCTCACATTTGGCAAGATTGGCCTGAGGCTGGAACTCTTCGGCCCAGCGACCGACCTACCTCGGCGAGACCAGAGAGACTACGCTGTCTGTGCTGCCATGATGCAAGGAGGGATTGAATGTCTGAATCAGTGAAATTCTTTCTTGTCCTTCTCTAGCTTGGCACCATGCCCCTGCTGTCCTCTGAGTCTAGGTGGTGTTGGTGTAGTCCTAATTCTATACAAATCACAATAAAAATATTGCTAAACTGCACAGCCAAGTTATTGAAAAGTGAAATGAAAGTTTGTCGTCCCAGTCCACTGCTGAAGAACATAGGCTGAACTGCCTTCTTAAATGCTGCACGGGAGTTTTGATGTAGACCAGCTGCTTACACCTGTTTTGCACGGGTTTTTTATGACAGCCCAGGTCACTGAGCTTTTCCTTGTAGTGCCACCTCATTCCATGTAGCTATTGAGACAATTTCCTAAGGTTTTCTCCAATGAGTACCCAGCAGTTTGTCTCTCCATTGCTACATCCTATGAGTGTCTGAAAGTCAGACTCATTATAAAGAGGAAGAAAAGAAGAACACAAAGCTTCAATGGACTCCCCCCACCATCTTTGGGTCCTGTTCCCCCAGTTGAAGACGTTCTTTAAAATGGTCACCAATTTTCCAATGAGCCACCAACTGATATTTTCACTTCACTCCATTATAAGGTTCATTACTTGCTCATGGCTGAACCATTGAACTTTGCCTCCCTTCAGTGCAGTATTCCCATGATATGTGGGAGTTGTGTTCCAGCAATGTCACTGGATATTTAAATCAGCTGGTCCCTAATTTTTTATGTCGCAGCAGAGGAGTGCATCTTTGGGACAACTGTGCTTGCGTTGTTCCAGATTACACAAACAACCATCACCAGTTGGATTTTCTTTAGGCAAGCCTGATTTCACAGGTATTTTGTCTCTGCGGACACAATGTGCTACATTTTATTGTTCTAGTGGCATGCAGGTGAATTCTGGTCTGTTTTCTCATTTGCCTTGTGCCTTGGAGCTTTCACGGTGCCACTCAGGAGAGGGAAAATGGCAGTATGAATGCCACTGTGACTTTAATTGTGGTGTACAAGGCGAGTTGCCCTGGGATTCCATGGTGCACATTATGCCACCTCAAAGTAGCATTTAGGTCCAAGTGGCTTCAAAAATCTAATTTGAACTCATTGGTAACTCAGAATCACCTCATTAAAGAAGGGATCACTCTAAAAGGAGTGGAGTATTTATAATTCTAGAAAATGGGTATTTTGAGATAGCTTTTGCTTAATGTATTGAATTCTTGTCTTGAACTTCCAAATGGTTAAAAAAGGTGCAATTTTAAAAAAACAGAATTAAAGTTATAAAATAAATAGAACATTTTAAGGAATTGCTACGATTTGTTTCTCAAACATATGTACACTAAGATTAGTAAGGTATTTGACAAGATATTTTCTGTCATGTAAAATTGCTCAATACCTTCTGATAATAGCTCTATATTACAGTATGCTGTGCAATATAACCCTCAGGTGCAAATATCAATACCCAAGCCAGTGATAATGCCTCAGCGTTGTACGAAGCTAGCAAAAACGAGCATGAAGACATCGTGGAGTTTCTTCTTTCACAAAATGCAGATTCAAACAAAGGAAATAAGGATGCCTGGCTGCCCCTTCACATTGCAGCTGCAAGAGGCAATATGGAGTAAGTTGTGAGGGATGTAACTTCCCGAGTTTAAAACGTTACGTAAGTTTCAATAGCCTGGGGTTCAGGCCTCAGACTTAATTTGAACCCTTGCCATGCAAAGGAAATAGCAGTCGAGAAGAACACAGATCACACAAACCAATTTCATTGTTACTGTGTTTTGGGGAGACAAATTAGTATAAGGTCTTATCTTCCAGTCAACAACCTACCCTTAGTATTGTCTATATCACTTACGTATAATGCCAATCAGAGATCATTAGAGGAATCTATTGTTCTAGCTGGTGCACACTTATATCTTTGGGAACTGTGAAAATGCTCTAGCAACATAGTTAAAAACTGCAGGGCACCCCCGTTTTTCCAAGCTTCCAGGTCTCAATACAGTAGATCCTGCAGGGAATTTAACCCTGAGCTAAAATTCAGGTCATTAACTCTGCTTGGTTAATCTTTCTTGAAAGCAAAATTGAGGGTGATTTTAGTTGCATAAGTAGAAAACATTGTCATTTGACAATGCCGAAGGCAAATCCATTAAAGATGGTGAGATCTGTGAATTACTGGAAGAGACACTAAACCTGCACAGCCACAAAACTTCATGGGGATCTGCAAATAAGATTGACTTTCAATGTTGACATGCTTTAAGCAAAGATAGATAATAGGTGAAGTGAAGTCACTTTTCCTGGAGTCTAAACGATAAACAATTAATTAGCTTGTCCAGTCAATCAAAGAACACCACACAACCTTTGTCACCAGTAGAAGACAACTTGTTTCAATCAAGTAAAATAATCCACTGATGTAGGAAAACATGGTATGTTACTTGATTTTGTATTACACAAAAATATGTTGCATGATTGAGTTGTCAGTCTTATAAGTGGTATATTCTATACTCATTCACAGTGAAATAAAACAGTTTAGTGATTCATCTCATTGAGTGTTTGCTCACTCAGCCTTAACACAAAGGATACAAAATCCAGTTCAAATCTCTCAGGTTCTCTTTATTGTGTGAGCAGCTTTAGGACAGTGTGAGTCAACCTGCACAACAGTAATATGCTCAAACCACTTCTGGGAGTTACTGATGCTACTAAACCTGTGAATGCAGACACAAATTAATCACACCAATTGTGTGTTTATACTCATATCTATTGAAAATGTCCCTTTTAAAAGTGCTCGATTTATTCATTACAGACCATTGTCAATGCTTTAACAGTATAACAGTAATGTGAATGTGGTTTACTCTCACTCAGGATAGTTCAGATGCTGCTTCCAGTTACCAGCAAAGTCCGGGTGAGGCGCAGTGGAATTAGCCCCCTTCACCTTGCTGCTCAACACAATCGAAATGATGTTGTTGAAGAACTGATTGAAGCTGGCTACAGTATCCATGCGCTCCTGTCACCTGAAAGATCCCGGCTATTTGAAGATAAACGCACCTCTGTTTTGTACTTTGCTGTTTACAACAACAATACAGAGATCACGGAAATGCTGCTCAAGGCTGGGGCAAATCCTAATGTTGATCTGATAAACCCCATTCTAATCTCTATTCGACATGGCTCCATCAAAAACATACAGCTGCTCATTGACCATGGAGCTAACATCAATGCCTATATTCCAACACACCCCACTTCCTTCCCAGCAACAATCATGTTTTCTATGAAGTACCTCAGTTTGCTAAAGTTAATTATGGATTTTGGTGGTGATGGAGAATCATGTTTTAAGTGCGAATATGGCAATCGTCAACATCCAGAACAAGTGCAGAGAAGAGACAACATACGACTGGAGGATAAAAAGCCCAGAACTGTACAAGTAAGCTCTGAAAATATTATTATTTAAATGATAGAGAAAAAATAAAGTTGTTATTAATTAACATTTTGTACAGACAGGTAATAAGGGTATTTCAGAGGATGCTCACCTCAATAGTGGCTGTGAAAACTGGAGTGGTGCAACATTGCTTCATGGGTGGACTGGAGGCCTAGGAAGGTCAAAAAGAGGTGGAGGTGCGACAGTTGTAAAATGGTCTTCATGGAGCTTTTCCCTTTGAAGGCGATCGATCCCTACCCAGATTTGATTACCTTTGGCTTGGTTAGTCTTGGGGGCCTTGCTAAGACCCTCAATGGAACTAGTGGCAGCTCTCAGCTGGCAAGAGAGCCCAACAGGGTATTATTGACAGAATTCCCAGGTGGGTGGGGTACTCGTCCACATGCCCATCTTGATGGAGAGGAACCGTATGGAAAAATTGTCGATTCACGCACCTCCACTCCAATTGGAACTTGAAGCCGACTTCAAGTTGGATGGAAACTTGGGAGAAGACACAAGTGTTGTCCTAAATTCTGTCCCTTCCCTTCTTCTCCAGCTGTGGGGATTCTGCCCTGTCTACAACCTCGCTGTCATAAGAATTACAGCACCTGTAACACAGAACTAAACCAATCAATTATATATAGAATTTAAATACATGCAGAATTTCTGAATTGCAAATAATGAAAATAGAAAATGCTGGAAATACTGAGCAGATCTGGCAGCACCTATGGAGTGAGAAACAGAGCTAACATTTAAGGTTGATGACCTTTCACCAGTGTTTCCCTGGGGCACCTCATTCAGCCCTTCAGCACACCCTGACATAGTGAAGTAGAAATTGATGTGCATTGCGGCTCTTTTGAGTGCAAAATGGGTGCAAAATACAGCAATTTGTCAATGGGACAAATTGCACCATTCTGCACAGACCTTGGTCCCAAAGCAAAATTCATGGGACCCTTTTAGGTGTCTCAGGTGAATGCCTGAAATGGATTTTGGTCCCCTTAAATATCTAACAACTGTTAAAAGCTGAAAATAAGCCTTGTTATTTTTAGTTTATTTCTAAACCAGTTCCCAATGTTTTCAACCCTTAAGCCAATTTCCTAACCATTTTCAAGGTTTAAACTGAATCTCTACAGTTTTGAACTTAACAAGTAGCTTTTATTTCTGTACAATACTGGCAAAAGTTATTTGAACATCTGGGACACCATACCATTGCACTTTCTACAGTCAGGCAAGATGGTCAGACAGGATCTTTCCCTATGGTGATCCTTGTTTACTGGGTTATTATTGTACAGAATTTTTAAATTTACTCCTGATAATCCATTTCATAGTTGCCTATGACTACCTTAAGGTCGTACAAGTAAATCACATAGGCTCTGAAGATCTCAAGACTTGATTCCAGTGGTTATGTCAAGATTGTGTCCATTGATTTCCTCCAGAATTGACTTTGCTGGAGGTTGCACAGTCAACATAGGGCTGATGGACACCTGTGCTTCTTTGAGTTCATTTGTGGTGCCTGCCTGTGCCTTGCAGTAGGAAAATACAGTGTCCTCCTGGCATTGAGGGGTTAAAGGAGGGGGTTGCCAGGCCGCCCTAAGACACCTTGTACTAGAGAGTCGATCCAGTTTTCTCTTTTTAAATATTTCCTTCTGCCCCTATTTTGTATGCTCGTATCAGAGGTAGGTAGATTCTTGTGGAATTCTAAACACAAACAGACCAGCCATGTTCTCATTGAATGGCGGAGCAGGCTCAAGGGGCCAAATGGCCTATTTCTGCTCCTATTTTGTATGTTTGTATTTACAATTTTTAATCAGCCTAAGCCACTTGTTGAGCTTAATTAACATTCCTCAACCCAATTCAGGTCCCATTCAGTTCCATCTGGAGGCCTGTATACCTCCTCAAACCCAGCATGCCACCCCCCCCCCCCCCCCCCCCCACCATTCCCATGCTAGGTCTTACCTGAGCCAAGGAAGTAGGAACTCCTGTTGTAGGGAAGCAGCACTCTGATAATAATTACCTTCTGAGGATCCCCCAAAATATCCTGGATTTGGTGACTTTCTGATGCGTTTCCACCTTCCGGCCATTTCAGAATTACAGCAGGAATCTGCCACACTTCAAGTAAATTCAAACTGGATTGCCCAGATTGTGAGAAGCATTTCACCCTGGTTAGTTCATCACTCTCTCAACCCAGACTTGATCTCCCCTTGCAGAGATTATGTAGGCCCAGAATAACAAACATTATGATTGCAGGAAACTCCATGCTGTTTTTTAATAGCTGCAAAGTTACAAGTTTCTGCATCTAGTGCAGTGTCTCATTCAGCAGCACTCCCAATTTCCCGGACATTCAATTCATTGGCCCAGGAGCAGCATGAATCAGACAGCTGTACCCGATTCTCCAATCTCTATCCCTGTCCAGTAAAAAATCTTTTTTTTTAATTCACTCATGGAATGTGGGCATTGCTGGCTAGGCCAGCATTTATTGCCCAACCCTAATTGCCCTTGAGAAGGTGGTGGTGAGCTGCCTTCTTGAATCGCTGCAGTCTATGTGGTGTAGGTACACCCACAGTGCTGTTAGAGAGGGGGTTCCAGGATTTTGACCCAGCGACAGTGCAGGAACGGCAATATATTTCCAAGTCAGGATGGTGAGTGACTTGGAGGGGAACTTCCAGGTGGTGGTGTTCCCATGCATCTGCTGCCCTTTTCCTTCTAGATGGTAGCGGTTGTGGGCTTGGAAGGTGAAGAAGCTTGGTGAGTTTCTGCAGTGCATCTTGTGCATGGTACACACTGCTGCCACTGTACTTAGATGGTGGAGGGAGTGAATGTTTGTGGATGAGGTGTCAATCAAACAGGCTGCTTTGTCCTGGATGGTGTCAAACTTCTTGAGTGTTGATGGAACTGCACTCATACAGGCAAGTGAAAAGTATTCCATCACACTCCTGACTTGTGCCTTGTAGATTATAGACAGGCTTTGAGGAGTCAGGAGATGAGTTACTCGCTGCAGGATTCCTAGCCTCTGACCTGCTCTTGTAGCCACAGTATTTATATGGCTTGCCCAGTTCAGTTTCTGGTCAATGTTAACTCCCAGGATGTTGGTAGTGGAGGATTCAGTGATGGCAATGCCATTAAATGTCAAGGTTTCTCTCTTGTTGGAGATGGTCATTACCTGGCACTTGTGTGGCGTGAATGTTATTTGCCATTTGTCAGCCCAAGCCTGCATATTGCCCAGGTCTTGCTACATCTGTACTTGGATTGGAGTGTCAACATTGTCAGGGTATGATTAACCAGGTCTATTTTCACAACCAATCAGATTTTAAGCAAATAATAACTATATATTGACACTTGATATTTTCTTACAATTTAACAGCACCAATATTAGGACCAATAGCAGGCAATTGCTACAGGCATAGGGCAATATTGACATACCCCAAGGTCCATTAGAGTTAAGTGCTCTCACAGTTTTTCATCAGAAAAATAAAATGTCTTAGAATTAAACCAACAGAAGCCTGAATATTGGTGTAGTGAAATGCAATCAGTTCATTGGAATTGTGAACTTAGTTGCTGCCCAAATGACAAGTTAAAGGATGGCTGCCTTTACTGCTAAAACGCTAAAACTATAAGTTTTCAACCAAAAATTGTTTGAAGTAGAAATCTTGACTTAATACCATTGACCAGCGTCTTTACTGAGCAGCCACTGTCAAACTTGTTGATCATTTACATTCTACCCAAATCCTTTTGCCAACTAAGTGACTCCCTCTGCTGGATTTACAAATGTAACTGGATATCATTTTAAACACCATAAAAGGATCATTTGTTTATCCACGCAAAAATCTGGGGGACATCATTCTGTGAATTAAACAAGTACAATGATTGAATTACCTTTAATAATTTGAAACATTTAAAAATAGCATTATGTGAAACCCTACCAAATATTCCTCTAGCCTTTCATTTTTTGCTGCTTCTAAGCAACAAGCTCTCACTCATTTTAAAGTTGACTTCAAAATTTTGAATCCCCGCTTTCAAATTGCTCCTCTGTTTCCCCATTTTATCCACTGCATTGTTAATATCCCCATGTACCCTCTGTTCCTCTAAAATTGGCTACTCACGTTTCCCTTCCTCTACTCCATCTTTCCGGCTAATCACTCAGCCACTCTGTTTCTGTTCTTTGGAATTCCCAGCCTAGATTTCTTCTGCTTTCTCATTTCCTTCCCTTCTTTCCAAAGTCTGCTCAAAATCTCTCTCTTTGAGCGTGCCCTCTCCACTTTCCCTTTATCTGGCTCGCTTGGTGCACTCTTTTTTTTGCCTTTTGGGATGTAAGACAAAAGGGAAATGTCTTCCTGAACACAAGATAATGTAAATGGTCACTGATATGTATTTTCTTGCAGATAGTGTCAAGACTTTTAGCTATTGAGTATTGTCATGGCAACCTGCTATTCAGTGGACTCTGTTTGTATATATCTATACTATACTCATTCCCAAGATATTGCCGCAGGATTTCCTTAGGGCATTGTCCTAGGCCCAACCATCTTTATCAAGGACTTTCCCCCCATCATAAGGTCAGAAGTGGGGTTGTTTGCTGATGATTGCACAGTTTTCAGTGCCATTCACAAATTGTCAGATATGAAGCAGCATGTGTTTGCTTGCACTAAGTCCTAGACAACATTCAAGCTTGACCATTGATCAGAAACTTAACTGGACCAGCCATATAAATACTGTGGCGATGAGAACAGGTCAGGGGCTAGGAATTCTGAGGTGATTAACTCCCCAGAGCTTGTCCAACATTGATAAGGCCATCATATTCCATATGATGGAATGCTCTCCACTTGCCTGGATGTGTGCAACTCTGATAACACTCAAGAAGCTCAAAACCATCCAGGAAAAGCATCTCTTTTGATTATCCACCACCTTAAACATTCACTTCATCCATCACTGGTGCAGCATGGCATCAGGGTGTACCGTCTACAAGATGCACTGCAGTAATGCACCAAGGCTTCTTCAATAGCACTTCCAAACCTACAGCCTCTACCACCTGGAAGGACAAGGGCATTAAACACATGGAAAAACCACCATCTGCAAGTTCCCCCTCAAATCGCACACTGTCCTGACTTGGAAGTACATCGCCGTTCCTTCACTGTTACTGGGACAAAATCCTGGAACTCAACACTGTGGGCTTGGCTTCACCACATGGACTGTAGCAGTTCGAGAAGGTAGCTCATCATCACTTACTCAAGAGCAGTTAGGATGGGCAATAAATGCTGGCCTTGCCAGTGATCCTCACATACCACAAATGAATAAACTAAAAGCACACAAATGGTTTGAAAGACTTTTAGTCCCAGTAGGGGAGTTCCCATTAAACAGATTTTTTTTCTCTTCATTAAAATGTTTTTGACTTGGTAACTTCCATGGAAACAATCAAGAATGTTAACTTGATTGGTATCATCTAATATTCCACAGCAGTGACCGATGAGAAATATCCTTCCAAGGGATTATTATTGTTGGTGAATTCTGTTAATGTTCTACGGAAATGTACCATTTTGTCTAGAAACTGTATGTCGATTAAAATGTTCCAAATAACCATAAGATCTCACAAATTATTGAATCTCTCAGATCAGTGATGTGCAGCATGATAAAATGTTGGATCATGACATGGGCCATCACAAAATATTCAACCACGATATAGGCATTGCAGCTTGTCTGACAGGTGTTAGGGCCTCAAGAAATATTGGATAGTAATATAGGGCCTCAAAATATTGGATATTAAAATAGTTCCTTACAGCATATTAAACCTTGATACAGGGTCACATAGAATATTGAAGTAGAGCCTCACAGAATATTAGATGGCGATATATGGGGCCAGATAGTCAAATGCCCATCTGGTCAGGACACACTCCAGACACCATTTGAAAATTACAGTCCTGGAGGTCATCTAAAGATCCCAATGATGCAGGGACAGTTTCAAACTTTTAAAGCCCTGCTGTAGGGGAGGAAACAGGGAACCTGCTCGCTGCCAATTAATGACCCATTAAGCTCATTTAAGAGCTTGTTAGGGCTTCAGGAATTTGACTTTTGAAGCTTATTTTGGCAAGCAGTCTGGTGCACATTAGTAGACAGTAGTCATATTCACAGCGGGTCCAAAGAAAAATTCGTCATGTGCCAGGCTATCAGGTAATCTGTGCAGGAATGTGTACATTAGCTTGGCTTGGCCTGGTCACCCTTTTGAGCAATCATTTATCCTCCAGAGCCTTCTGATGAGCTGCCTGTGCCATTTGGCCATCTTCCTTTGCTGCTACATCCAAACATATGAATTAGGAGCAGGAGTAGGCCACTCAGCCCTTCGAGCCTGCTCCTCCATTCAATAAAATCATGGCTGATATGATTGTAACCTCAACTCCACATTCCCGCCTACCCCCAATAACCTTTCGCCGCCTTGTTTAACGAGAATTTATCTACCTCCACCATAAAAATAATCAAAGAAAATCTTCAAAAATATTCTGCTGGCACCAGAGAGCCAGCTCCCACCTCCTGGAGGCACTTGGCGCCAACTGGGTGCCGAGCTCGCCTCCTGCCCAATTGTGCCATTTTTATGTAAAAATAGCATCAGGTGACCAACTCACTTGAAGTGCAGAGTTAGGACCCGGAATCCCTCCTGGTGTCATTTTCCCGACTCAGTTTTGAAATTCAAGCCCATGGTTTCAAGGAATATTGAATAAGGATTTTAGGAACTTGGGGAGATTGGATCATTCTTCAGAGCTCCACAGGATGTTGGATAGTGATGTTGGACCTGATGAGAATGTTGTATAGGCATATAGGGCCTCACAAAGTATTGAACAGTGATTTAGGCTTTAATAAGATAACGGATTAACTTATTATTGTGTCAGCAGTGGTTCAGTTGGTAGTGTTCTTGCCTCCAAGTCCGTAGCTTCTGGGTTCAAGACCCATTCCAGCACTTGAGTAGAAAAGACAATGCTAACACTCCAGTGTCACACTGAGGGTGTGCTGCACTGTCAGGGGTGCCATCTTTTAGATGAGATGTTAAGGCTTCATCTGCCTGTTCTGGTGGATGCAAAAAAATACTAAATCTCATGGCACCATTTTGAAGGAGGAACGGAAGTTATCACCGGCGTCCTGGCCAATATTTATCTCTCAATCACCACCACAAAAACAGATTATCTGGTTGTTATCATCTTGTGGGAGTTTGCTGTGCACAAGATTAGCTGCTGCATTTCCTACAATACCACAGTGATTACACTTCAAAAGTACTTCACTGGCTGTAAAATGCCATGAGAGATAAATATAAATGCAAACCTTTCATCGTGTAAGAAGATACAGCCTCACAGATCATCAGAAAATGATTTAGAACTTATAAAGTGTATGTGACATATTATATGTTAATGATAGAAAGCACAGGTCTTTAACTAATCCATATAGAGATCATGCCAATCTGTGTCAGAATGAACACCAACACCTGCAATATTTGGGTAACCCAGGTTTGACCTCTCAACCCCAAGGTAGTATCACAAAATTAAACAATTTGATGTAATGTTAACATATCTCAAACTAATTATTCCTGTAACATTGCACAGGAACAATGTATTTGTCTTATTTGTCTTGTGATCCTGTTTTCAGTTTTGTGAAATGGTGTCTACGCCTGGAATCTACAGATGGGCTGGACCAATCATTGATGTCTTACTCGACTATGTCGGTAATGTGAATCTCTGCAGTAAATTGAAGGAACATCTAGACAGTTATGAGGAATGGGCAAATATCAAAGCAAAATCAGGCAAGTATATACAAATAAATTTGAAATCTCAGAATTACTCGGTTGATCGGTTATAGCTTGATTTGTAAACAGTGTAAAATTAAGTGTTATTTTTATTTACTCAATTGTTAGCAAGTAACCAGATGTTTTAGTGAAGAAGAACATTTTAGGGATGCTCCTCCATACTGGAACAAAATCTTTTCCACAGTATTTCCAATGGTTGGCACCCAATTGACAATAATTCTTTTCCAGTGGAAGGGATCGAAAAACAGGGCTTGGGGCGGATTTTCCGGCCCCGACACTGGTGGGCATCGTCACGGGCAGGATGGGAAAATTCCCATCCCACCCACGACAATGCCCGGGTGTCAGGGCTGGAAAACCCCACCCAATAACTTGGCCCAAGGTACTATCTGGTGTCGAATGCTGGGCAACATCAGAGACCCTTTCCTGCCCACTGTCATTGAATACTATGTGATGCAGAGAGGAAAAATAACAAAAGAATGGATGGCAAGTATAGCTAATTTCGCGACAATAATACATTGTATTTATATAATGCCTTTAGCATAGTAAAATACTCTAAGGCGTTTCACAGGAGCATTATCAAACAAATTATAACACGAAGCCACCAAAGGACATATTAGGGCAGATAACCAAAACTTGGTCAAAGAGCTAGATTCTAAGCAGCATCTTAAAAGAGGAAAGAAAGAAAGACAGTTGGAGAGGTTTGAGGTCACGGAGTGGGGGTGGGGGGTTGGGGAGGGGTGTGGGGGGGTGGGGGGGGGGGGGGGGGGGGGGGGGGGGGGTGGGGGGGGTGAGTGGTGGGGGTGGATGGTGGCTGGGGGTAAATTCCGGAACTTAAAGCCTTGGTAGCTGAAGGCCTGGCCTTCAGTGGGGGATTTATTAAAATTTGGGATTCTTAAGAGGCCAGAATTGGAGGAGTGCAGATATCTCGGAGGGCTGTGGGGCTGGAGAAAATTACAGAGATGGTGAGGGGCAAGGCGATGGAGAGATTTGAGAACAATGATGAGCATTTTAAAATTGAAGCATTGATTAACCAGAAATCAATGTCTTTGCTATCGGCTGTCCCTTGATTTGAGGATGACATCTCAGTCGCAAGTTTCTGCCATGGGTCTTCACGTGGCTGAAGAGGCCAATTCTCGACCCACAGATCTTTGGGCACATGGGGCAGGATATCCTACGGGGTGGGTTCTGAAGTGCAGGAAGTGCAGGATTTGCTTCCTTTTCTTTCCTTCTTTGCTGCCGCTCTACCTCATAATTAAGATATTGTGACTCAAAGCATGATGCAGCTTACTGAGCAAGTTGTCACAACTTTAAACGATTGGTAGCAAGCTCCTCCCAATCGTTAATGTCAATGTTGCCAGGTTTCATGGAGAGCTTCAGAATGTCTTTGAAGCATTTTCCTTGTCTACCCCTGGAATATTAGCCATTTGAGAATTGAGAAAACAGGACTTGGTGGGGGAGAGACTTTTCAGCCATCTGGACACAGTATGCAGTCCATTGAAGTTGATTTTTCAGAATTTTTGCTTGAATGCTTGCGGAGTTGGCTTGTAGAAGGACACTAGCTTTTGTTCGATGGAACCAATGTAGGTCAGCAAGCAAAGGGGTGATGGGTGAACTTAATTTAGTGCTAGTTAGGACATGGGCAGCAGAGTTTTGGATAACCTCAAGCTTATGGAGGTTAGAATGTGGGAGGCAAGCCAAGACTATGTTGGAAAAGTATAGTTTAGAGGTAGCAAAGGCATAGGTGAAGATTTGAGCAACAGATCAGCTGAGGAAGGTGATCTTACAGAAATGGAAATAGACAGTCTTCATGATGGAATAGTAGGTAGTCAGAATCATAACTTGGGGTGCAATCTGAACCAAGGTTGCAAAGAGGCTGGTTCAGACTTAAAACAGTTGCCAGGAAGAGGGATGGAGCCAATAGCTAGCAAAAAGAGTTTGTGACAGGATCCAAAGACAAGACTTTGGTCTTCCCAATATTTAGTTGGAGGAGCTATCTGCTTATGGAGTACTGGCTATTGGACAATTTAGAGACAGTGCAGGGGTTGAGGTTGGTGATGGTGAGGTAGAGCTGGATGCCATTGTGTACATGTAGAAACAGACACCACATGTTTGGATGATGTCGCTGAGGGGCAGCATGCAGATGAAAATAGGAGGATAAATCCTGAGGAGATTCCAGAGGTAACAGTGTGGGAATGGGAAGAAAATCCATTGCAGGTGATTCTTTGGCTATGACTCGATAAATAAGGATGGAACCAGGTGGGAGGAGTCCCACCCAGCTGGATGACAGTGAAGAGACATTGGAGGAGGATGAGGATGGTGCGGTCAACCATACAAGAGGCTGCAGACAGGTTGAGAAAGGAGAGGAGAGATAGTTTACCAGTGTCACAGTCACACAAGATGTCATTTGTGACTTTGAGACCGATCAAGGCTGTTTCAGTACTTTGGCATGGGTGAATAATCATGGAGTTCGAGGAAAGATGAGAACAGATTTGAGAGGTGACAGCGCATTCAAGGGCATTGGAATGTTAGTTTGCAAGGATACAGGAGCTGAGTGTTTTTTTTAAGGAGCTGATGATGACGGAAGATTTGAAAGGAGTGGGGAGAAAGCTAGGTTTTACCATAAAATTCAGCTGCTATTTTAATGTTATTTTTCTAAGAAACTCAATTTATTTTCCCATTCCCTGGCTCATCAAGCCATGATGTAATTATGGGTGAGGTAGCACTCTGGAGGAGAACAGCCAGTACAACTAGTGGCTTCAATTCAATATCTAACAACTTGTTGTGAAAGTGGAGACCGTGTGCTAAATAAAGCTACTGGCTATTGCCTCATGGTTTAATCAGTGGTGTATTTTATATATATCAGAACAGAACCTGCTAGAGAACACACTGTAGCAACATTTAAGGTGACTGTTTACATAAGGCAAGTCAATAACTTTTTTTTCCTTTCATTGGATGTGGGCGTCGCTGGCAAGGCCAGCATTTGTTGCCCATCACTAAATGCCCTTTAATTGAGTTGAATTCAGAGGGCAGTTAAGAGTCAACCACATTGCTGTGGATCTGGAGTCACATGTAGGCCAGACCAGGTAAGGATGGCAGATTTTCTTCCCTAAAGGGCATTAGTGAACCAGATGGGTTTTTACAACAATTGATGATCACCATAACTGATGTCTAGCTTTATAATTCCAGATTTATTAATTTAAATTAAATTCAACTAACTTCTATGTTGGGACATGAACTCATGTCCCCAGGGTGTTTGTTTGGACTTCTGGATTTTTAGTCGAGTGACATTACGACTAGACCACCGTCACCCCACAGGGTGTTACAATATAAGCTTGGCTCTTTACCATTCTTAGCGATACTCCTAATGGTAGATAAGCTTGTGTAGTTTCACAGCCGACGAAAGAGCAGGAGCAACAAACTTTTAGCAGTGAAAAACTGAATTGGCTGTATTTATCAGTGTTTTCAAACTAGCTGGTAAAATAAGCTTCCCATTTGTAAAATTTCAGAGACTTGTAAACAATGAAATCTAATACCACAGTTGGCATTAGTTCTGCAAGATGACTATTGCCCACTGTCTTAATTTCATTATGTGTTATTTTACATATTTTTAGGTACTGAAAATAGCTTTGTATTGAATGGGGATTTTGTGCATGAAATGTTATTTATAATTAATTTGTTTAAAGCAATAATTTTCTAAGGCTAGCCTTTCCATGCTATATGAAGCATTAAAATGCTTGCTCAAAATTCTTTTCTCTGCCGTTTTAATAGAAGAGTTTACTCATTGGTGATAAACAGGTTAACAACTCTGTTTAAAATTACTCAGTGAAGAACTGGCAAATTTGCATCCCTCCAACTAAGATTCTATTACAGTCTATCTTAATGTTGCATATACTCATTTGCTTGAGAAAGGAGACAAAGAGTTTTCGACAGCAGTTATGTTGTCACAATAGTCAATGTTTCTATTGCTTATCATATTTTCATTTCAATCTTTATATAGAACCTCCAAGATCTCTTATCCATCTTTGCAGAATTAAAGTTCGAAAGCTTTTGGGACATCAGAGATTAAAACTTATTGAAGTGTTACCACTACCTGGCAGGCTGAAAAGATACTTGGAGTATAACTGTCCAGATGATTTCATGTAAACTTAGCAATTGATAGAAACCACACAAACTACAAGAAAAGCAATTGCGTATCACAGAGTGCAGATAACTGCAAATTTTTATGATATAAATAAGAAAGTAACGCTTCACGGGATAACAAGCTTGGAGTTAAAAGATCCGCAAACTAATCGTGGACAGATTTCAGGTGGACTACAATTGAATGAGAAAGCACTGGAAAGTTGGAAAATAAATCAGGGTCTTTGGATTTAATTGGTTCCAAGTAGAGGAACCTAAAATTGGTGTGCTGAACAGAAACATTTAGAAATGCACAGCGCGTTAGTCAACAATCGAAATGAGAAAGGGTACCTGAAGCTTCGTGTATATGAGCCCTGATGAAAGGCCCACTCGAAATATCAGCTTCTTTCTCCGCTTTCAAATGCTGCCTGACCTGTTGTGCATTTCTAGTGGTTTGTGCTTTCATTTCAGATTTCCAGTGCTCACAGTTTTTCTTTTTGTCTCTTAAATGTTGGCATTTTAATCTGCACATAAACAATGTAGAAAATGTACCAAAGTTCATATCGGAAATAACCTGTTGCATCAACATGTAAGATAAAGATTTTGTAACCGTCTTTCCACAAAGGAACAGCGAAGAAACTGATTGCTCCATTTTTCTGCAGCTCAGGCAAACTTTTGCAATGGAACTTAGCTTCAGTTTGCATCTTGCCATGAAAACATACTAGCCATGATAAGCTCAAAGCTATTTATAATCAAAATGTTGATAGAAGTTTGATACAGTTAATTTTTGTGTTTTATTTTAATATAATAAACATTAACCTATAAACTATTGACTTGCAGCAAAACATGACTAATTATCATGGATTTCTTGATTAATGCGGTTTGTTGCATGGAACATCACAGCAGCTGAAGAGCAATTAATATTGTTGGTTTTTATTGCACTGATAGCAAATAGCTGTTGCAATACCTTCAAAAATGTTCAACTCTTGGGGCAGCATCTTCCGGTCGGTGAGCGGGGGTGGGGCCCGCTCACCGATGCGTAAAATGACGCAGGGATACGTCGGGCGTGCGTCTGACTTGGTTGCACACCTGCTGAACTATCAACGGCCTATTAAGGCCATTAAAAACTAATTAAGATGATTAATGGACCTGCCCATTCAACCTTAAGGTTGGCGGGCAGGCTGGGAGCCCTGGCGGGCTTTGGAAAAAACATGAAACCTCATCCACAGGCAGGATGGGGTTTCATGAGGGTATTTAAATTTTTATGACGTGTTTCAATAAAAGTTATGGACATGTCCCGACTCATGTGACAGTGTCACATGAGGGGACATGGAAAAGAATTTTTTTTATCACCTTTAGTTAAAGTTTTAAATCAGAGCTGATCTCCCTGAGGCAGCACTTTGCGCAGTCCCAGCACAATCCCCCCCCCCCCCCCCGCCCCATCCGCACAGGGAGCGCACAGCGCTTCTTGGTGGATGGCACACTGGGTGGGCCTTAGTTGGTCCACCCACTTAAAATGGCAGTGCCACCCCCAACCGGGGGCGCCAATCGGAAGCTGCCCGCCCATGCCCGCTCCCTCACTTCCCTCCCCCCCCCCCCAAACAGGGGGAAAATGTTGCCCTTGAAGTGTTAAGTGTACCATTATAGGATTGAGCCATATAGACTGAGCAAGTCCTAATTTCATGTCACCGTCTGTGCTGAGTTACTTGATCTAACCCAAGACAGCAGTTAGAATATAGGAACAGGAATAGGCCATTCAGCCCCTTGAGCCTGTTCCATCATTCAGTTAGGTTATGGCTGAGTTTTACCTCAACTCCATTTACCCACCTTTGCTCCATATCCCTTGATACCTTTAACTAACAAAAATCTATTGAACTTAAAAATGTTAAGTGACCAAGCATCCACAGCCTTTTGAAGGTGCAAGTTCCAGATTTCCAACACCCTTTGTGTAAAAGAAATGCTTCCTGATTTCAATCATAAATAACTTGGTTCTAATTTTAAGATTATGCCCTTTGCTCCTCTCTGAGTCTAGTCTATTGATTCTCTTTATCATTTTAAACACCTTGATTAGATCGACCCTCAACTTTCTAATCTCAACAAAGAATGCTACAAAAAGCTTCTGTGTTCGTGGGCTAAAGAAATGAAACAATTAACCACATTTCCACTCCCGATTGTCATCCAGTGACTCCTGCTGGGAAAGTGAGTGCATGCCAACAACACACAAAACTAAGCACTAAAATATCATGCCAACACTCAATGTGTAGACCCAACATGAAGAAATGACATGTGGGTGAAGTGCTGAAAAACTGCCAAAATATATCATATCATTAGAAAGCAGTACCTTCAGAAGATAGGGCATGACTGGGAAAAGATATACCTAATGGGAACAATAGGAACCCCTGTTTATCTGCGCCAGGTTGGTTGCAGTTCTGAGTTCTTCATATATTTGAGGTATATTTCAGTGCCAGCTTCAGGAATTTCATTGCATTTATCAGACAATTCTATTCTTTAAAGCACACTTGCAACCCCGAGGCCTGTTTGTGTCAACATTAACAGCACAGGGCAAATACAGGATTATAATACTGTACACTTGCACTAGAACCTGACTGGTGTTATTACAGTTAATTTTATTTGTGACTCAAACTAGGGTTGTCATCTTTTGCCAATTCCAAGATTGAACAGGGTTGGGGTAAGAGTAGGAGGAGGGGTGGGCTCATGGTGTCAATGCTAAGATTTGCTTTGCTGATGATGAAAGTTCATTATAAACCTTAATAACCTGGGTGATGTGACAAAAGTATAATAATTTTCATAATATTTTTCTGCTTTTTTTGTGAAGTAGGTTTATGGTGTGATTATAGTTGGGTCTGTCTGTGTGATTTAATTATATTTGGAGTCAAGTAGACTGCAAGCTTGAAATCAAAGAAGCTAGGTTGTAGAAATATGCTTGAGATGCTATTGAGCAAACATGGATGCTGGCTCAGCATATAAGGTGTGAAGGGAATTTGCATGTTTTTATAAGGGAAAGTATTGTTGGATTTCAAAGGGATGTTAGTCTGTTTACAACTATCCAGATAAGCAAGGCTAAGAAGTGTGTTTATTTTTCCCAAAGATTACTGACAATATTGGCAACATGACAGTTTTTATATTATGGGGAAGATACAGTTTCAAAGACATAGGGAACAATAGAATTTACACATTAAAGAGAGAGAAACATATATAAAGGAGAATGAAAGGCTATGTGAGGAGAGGGTCATGTAAGATCTAACAGGAGTGTGTGAAACAGCCTTCAAGAAGCCTCCAGCCATTTGTGCATAAGTCTGCTATGTAAAGTAACTGAAGTTGGGGAAAAACCATTTGGAATTCCACTGTCAAGTGGGTATTGTGTTAACTTGCTGGTTTTATTTTAAACCTAAAATTTATTTTGGACTGTTGCCTTTAAGGGTGCGTGTAACTGGGAGTCAGGTTAATTAGGAATTTTAGGAGTTGTTATAGTTGTAAGTAATTTGTAGACTTATGTATGTGCTTGAAATCTTTTTATTTTGTTAATAAATATTTTAATTTAAGGTCTTAGTGGCCTCATTACTCATGAATTCAGTGCACACATCTTGTAATAAATGCAAATCACAAAACCGTTGTGATAGCGCGACCATGTTTCCCTTGTGGATTTGGTCCACTTAGCACACATCATCTGCCATGTCAATACAAAATTTGGGGCTCTTTGCGGGATATTTGAAATTCCTTGATTGGCTTGGAGTTGGTGAATCTTAAGGCTACCGGTACGAGAAGTACATTGAATTCAGGAGTTTGTGTGAGGGGTTTTAAAGTGGTGAGACTGCAAAATGGCTGTAGTCATGGCTAAAACTTTTTTGGAAATAGAAGATATAACTCTGATGGGGTTACAAGAAGTATCTAAGGGTACATTAACAGAATTGCTGGGATAGGTTGCAGTTGATGGGGCAAAGAAAGCGGACATAGTTGAAGTGATAGCACAGCATTAGAAGTTGGAAGGGACACCTGAAACTAGTGAGTCACAGCTGGAGGTAGTGAGACACTTCAGTTACAAATGAAGAAGCTTGAACATGAGCAAAGGAACTGAAGAAACTTGAATTAGTGGGAAAAGAAAGAGAAAAATAGAGAGTATTTCAAAGAGAAATGGAAATACAAAAACTCAACCTCCAGAGGGAGAAGTTAGCAATTGGAAAAGAGAGAGGGATCAAGAAAGAGAATACTGGCTTCAAAAGCTGGACCTTAAAAAAGAGATCTCAGATGCTGAGGGAGATTCTGATGTGGAAACAACCACTTCTAGTCTAAAACCCAGTGGGGAGATGTTTAAATTTGTGCAAGCTCTTCCGCAGTTTGAAGAAAGGGATGTAGAGGCATTCTTCATTTCATTTGAGAAGATACCTAAGATGAAATGGCCACAAGAAATCTGGACATTGCTTTTACAGTCTAGGTTAGTAGATAGAGCTCATGAGGTTTATGCTTCACTGTCAAAAGAAGTATCGGTGGATTGTGATGCATTAAAAAAAGGATATTTTTAATGCATATGAGTTGGTTCCTGAGGCGCACAGGCAGAAATTTGGGAATATAAGGAAGTAGCCTTGTATTGAGTTTGAGAGAGTAAAACAAAGTAATTTTGACCGGTGGATATGGGCATTAAAAGTAGAGACAAAATATGCAGCTCTAAGAGAAGTAATTCTTTTGGAAGAATTTAAAGATTTAATTCCTTCGGTAGTGAGAACTCAGGTGGAGGAACAGAGTGTTAAAACGGTAAGACAAGCAGCAGAGATAGCTAATGATTATGAGTTAGTTCATAGATCTAAATCTTTTTTTCGTCACCCTTTTAAATCGGAGAACGATAAAAAGTGGGAAGGTGAAAGGAAGGTAGGTAGTCAGGGAAGAGAAGGAGTAGTTGGAAATTCTCAGGAAATTTTTTCTCAGACTAAAATGGAAGGTGTAGAGGGTAAATGTGACACTCGAAAATGGAGGTGTTTTCATTGTAATAAGGTTGGACACACAAAGTCAATGTGTAGGGGGTTAAGGGAAAATCATTGCAGCAATTGAAATGCAGAAACGTTCTGGAAGTAAAAGTACTGTGGGTTCTGAGGTCCAGACACAGGAAAAAACAGTGGTTTGTGTACAGGTAAAGCGGAAAGAATCTGTGATAGGTAAAGAAGTGGGAATGTGTCCACAACTTACCCAAGAGAGTTCTGAAGAGCAGGTTGCAGAAATGTTTAAAGATTTTGTATGTGAAGGGGAAGTCTTTCTGTGTGTACAGGGTGGAGCAGGTAAATATATTAACATTTTAAGAGACACAAGGGCCAGTCAATCCTTAATGTTATGGGATAGTGATATTTGTTGTTCAGAGGGAGTATTGCAGGAAAAGGTAATAATAAGTGGGGTTCATGGAGATGCTAAACCTATTCCATTGTGGAAGGTAAATTTAAAGAGTAAGTGGAAAACGGGTGAAGTGATTGTTGGAGTAGTGGAAAAATTGCCCAATGCAAGGGTTCAATTTATTTTAGGTAATGGGTATTTTAGCTGGGCCACAGATGTGGGTGATGCCTACAGTAGTTGAGCAGCGTATGGAGGTGCATTCAACAGAGGTTGTTCAGGGAGAGATAATGGAAGAGAATGAAGCTGACTGTTTGGCTCAAGGGAGTTGATTCATGAGAAATTGGTGGGTCAAAATTAGGAAACTACTGTCCTGGATTACATGACAAACTTCAGAGAAAGGTTGAACACAGCATGTGAGTTTACAAGGGAACATTTAAAGATATCACAGCGAAGGCAGGTAGGAGAGCCACAGCTCGTAGTTTTATTGCTGGGGGAAAAGTGTTAGTTTTGTTACCAGTGTTGGGTGAATCATTAGAGGCAAGATTTAGTGAGCATTACAGGATTGAAAAGAAACTGAATGAAGTAAATTATTTAATAAATACTCCAGATAGAAGAAAGAAGCAGAGGGTGTGTCATGTAAATATACTTTAAAAGTATTTTGACAGGGAAGAGGACCAAAAGGAGGTATTAGTGATGGTGGATAAGGAGAAAGACGTAGAAATGAATGATTCTGAAATTGATTTTCCTCTAATCAAATTGGATAATGAGGGGGTACTTAAAAATTTAAATGTAATATTAAGTTACCTTCCAGACAAGTGTCAAAGTGATTTGGAGAAGTTATTGAAGTCACACAAAGCAATTTGTGGGAATAAGCTGGGGAGGACAAATTTAGCTACACATGTTGTAAGCATAGGGGATTCATTTTCAATAAGGCAACATCCTTAGATTAAGTCCAGCAAAACTATCACAAGTACAGAAAGAAACTGAATTCATGCTTCAAAATGACATCATTGAGTCTAGTTGCAGTAACTGGAGTTTGCCTATTGTGCTGGTACCGAAACCAGATGGAACACAAAGACTGTGTGTAGATTATCGCAAGGTGAATGCAGTGACAAAAGCGGATTCATATCCTATACCACGGTTGGAAGATTGCATTGAGAAAGTGGGACAATCAAAGTTTATCACAAAGATTGATATGCTGAGAGGATATTGGCAAGTGCCGTTATCGGAGAGAGCAAAGGAGCTATCAGCCTTTGTGTCGCCAGATGGACTATATTAGTTCAAAGTTATGCCATTTGGTATGAAAATGCACCTGCAACATTTCAAAGACTGACAAACAAAGTAATTGCAGGACTGAGCAATTGTGCTGTTCATATTGATGACTTGATAGTTTTCAGTCAAACATGGGAGGAGCACTTACAACATCTGGATTAACTATTTGTTCGACTGCAAGAAGCTAATTTCGTGCTGAACTTGGCTATGTGAGTTTGCAGAAGCGCAAGTTACATATCTAGGCCATCCCATTGGACATGGTAAGGTGGCTCCGAGAGAAGTGAAAGTCAAAGCCATCATGAATTTCCTTGTGCCTACAACAAAACGAGAAGCTTTGAGATTTCTGGGCATGAGTGGGTTTTACCAAAAATTTGTACCAAATTTTAGCAGCGTGGTTGTACCATTGACTGAACTTTTTAAAAAAGAACAAGAAGTTTCAATGGACACAGGAATGTCAGAAACTACGACACCAGTTTTGGCAGTACCTAATTATGCAATTTAAGTTGACCATTGACTCACGTGATGTAGGCATTGGTGCTGTGCTGTTGCAAAAAGTTGAAACTGGAATTGAGAAACTGATAGGGTATTTTTCATGAAAGCTCAATGTACAACAGAGATAATTTTCAACGATCGAATGGGAGACTCTGGGTCTGGTGTTAGTGTTGCAGAATTTTGAGGTTTATGTTGCAAACAATTCATTAGAAACAATTGTTTATACAGACCACAATCCTTTAAAATCTCTGGACAAATTTCGAGACCGAAGTGCAAGACTGTCCAAATGGAGTTTATTACTGCAACCATTTAATTTACAGATTATGCATGTGGCTGGGTGAGAAAATCTAATTGCAGATGCATTGTCAAGAGTTTAAAGCTCAAAGGGAAATTGGACATTTAAAACCTGGACACTGGACACAAATGACCTCTATTGATACAAAGAATTTGTATATATATTATGTTAATGCATGCATCTGGTAATGTAACAGTTTGTATATATAGATAAGTATAGTAAGTGGTATAAGATGGGTTGAGAAAGTGAAGCCATCTTTTTAAATTATGATGGTTCATATCTCCATAAGGGTGGAGGTGTGATGAAGAAGAAGCTAGGTGTAGAAATGTGCTTGAGATGCTAAAGGATGGATGCTGGCCTAGCATGTAAAAGGTCTCAGTGGACTCATTACTCATGAACTCAGTGCACACATCTCCTTGTAATAAATACAAATTGCAAAACCATTGTGATAGCATAACCAAGTTTCCCTTGTGGATTTGGTAGGCCTGGCGCATCATCTGCCACGTCATAACAATGATTAATGTCTCTACATCATGATAAAACAGAAGTAAAAATAATGGATTGTTTTTCTAAGTGACTTAGATTCCAGTGTATATCTCAGACACTTCTGGACAGGCTATTCAAATATTGGCACGTTTGGATCAACGTGATACTGATTGTAACATCCATCCAAGGCAGACCGTTATCCTTTCGTTTTTTCTGATAGTACTAAACACCGGGATCCAGTGATAAACAGATGTTACTTAAAAACTGTTTGGAACTGCACGAATATCACTAGAATGTAGTTTTTTTTTGTAGTTTTATGCACTGAAATGTTTCGTTTTTTTTACTTAGAATCACTGTCAGAAAATTATATTTAAATTTTAATAAAAATATGCATTTGGACTGAGTTTTTGTAATTTGCTTATCTCAAATTAATCACCACTCAATATTTCAATGATGCAAGACAATCTCGAAACACCTATAGGCACTTTTAGCAAGGAGTCACTGGGTGGCGCCATCGCTGCTGTTGCATTCAGAAACCTTGGTTTAAAGTTAGCGAAAATGAGGAACAAAATAAATCACTGTGAGTTTTGAGACAGCGAAAGAGGGACATAAAATAAAATAAAGGTTAGGTTCGTACAGGGATATGGCACTAAAATCTGGAGATTGGCTATTAAGAGATACACAACAGGGAAACAAGGAGAGTCACTGAGAGTGAGGGCACTGTGGTAAAGATGGAGAGCACGGTGATTACAGATAATTCAGTATGGAGGCAGATGCTGATAAAGAGGGGAACCTCGAAGGTGAAGAGGAAGATGCTACTGAAAGAGGGCGAAATTGAACACAGAGCGAAAGGAATAAAGATCGACTGTGGCCTGGAATTCTCTCCGCGGACAAAATTGGGGAATTCCGCTCAAAAGGCGTCCCAGTTCTGGCCAAGGTGAAATTGCACCCAAGTGTCCGCATGAACTAATTATCATTAGGTTGAGTGCAAAAATCACCCATGGATCAGGGCAATTTGAACGGAATCTTGTCACCTATTGAAAATCCTCTTCCATCGGGAAGAAAAATGCAGCTCCGGTCCCCGATGGGTCAGTGAGTCCCAGCCGCCTGCGGCTCGTTCAGGGGCAGCTCCGTCCAATTTAGCACGGCGGACGGATTCCTGAAGCTGCAGGCTCAATCATAGGTCTCACGAGATGTATGGGCCTAATTGAAATGGGAACAGCGCCAATAGGGCCTCAAAGCACTCGAGTAGAGTAGCATAAATGTTGAGAAAAGGCACCCTTTCAGAGTGAGGTTGGTAACTGCAGGGTAAGCAGCACTTGCTTCTCGACTGCAAACCTTTGCAGTAATTATTTTGAATTGTTCGCTAGGAACTGTCTCGACCATTGCCTCTTACAGATGATTAACAGCATAGGCACTGGTGACAAGGCTACCTGCAGGGCATGGCAGCATTAGGAAGATTGGAGCATTACCAGAAGCATAGGAGTGAAACACTCCGGCTCTGGAGGTGTGACATTGTAAAACATACTGGGTAGAATAAGAGGAATGGGTAGAGAGTGGCAAACTATACCAAAATTGAGGAGAAGATATTAGAACAAAATTACTACTGTCGGGATTAAACGGTAATTATCAAAACCAGTAAACTTAAGTGGTCATCCTACGGACCTGAATTCTAGGTTGACTTGCATTCAGTGGGTGTGGGAGTCATAACAGACCTCCCACCGTATAGGACTAATCACTCTATTGGCCGGTATAAAAGATGGATGCAACCATGTTAGACTTTCAATCAGGCTGAGAATCCTTCAGCTACCTCACACTATTCTCCAATGGCACATGATTTCTGGAAATGCTCCAGAAAAGGTAGGAATCTGCTACACAGTTATCAGTTGTAATCTCCCAGAATACATACTGCATTATCCATTAAACGGATGCAAGCATCATTTTACTGGTAAACTTGTCTGTGATGGAAGCAAGATAATAAAATGAAATAAGCTACATAACAAACCATTTCTCCATCACATGCACCAGATTATTCAGATATGTCCTTTTTGTTTAATGAAATGATGTCTTGCATTACATTAAACCATATAAGTTTCACACACAATAAAAAAGTAATCGTCACCTCAATGTGAAATCAAATTCTATTTGATGCAACTTTATACAAATTTGGTTAAACCATTGTAACATTTCCAAGAGGGTGTAATTTGCTCATAAGTCAACATTTCTCACTAGTGTGGGAAAACCCACAAAACATTTGGCCTGTTACCATCAATATACATGCAAGTTAGGAGCAGGAGTAAGCCATCTGGCTCCTTGAGCCTGCTCTCCCATTCAATAAGATCATGGCTGCTCTGATTCTGACCTCAACATTCTGCCTACCCCGATAGCTTTGAACTCCCTTATTAGTCAAGAATCTACTCCTGCCTTAAAAATGTTCATTGACCCTGCCTCCACCGCTCTCTGGAGAAAAGAGTTCCAAAGATTCAGGACCCTCTGAGAGAGAAGATTTCTTCTCATCTCCATCTTAACTGGGAGACCCCTTATTTTTAAACTGTGTCCCCTAGTTCTAGTCTCTCCCGCAAGGGGAAAGATCCTTGCAGCATCCACGCTGTCAAGTCCCCTCAGGACTTATGTTTCAATAAGACCACCTCTCAATCTTCAAAACTCCAGTGGTTACAGGGCCAGCCTGTCCAGCCTTTCCTCATAAGATAACCACTATCTCAGGTATCAGTCCAGTGAACCTTCTCTGAGCTGTTTCTAACACATTTATATCCTTTCTTAAATAAGGAGACCAAAAGTGTACACTCCAACTGTGGTCTCACCAACGCCCTGTACAACAGTAGCAAAATAGCCCTACTTTTATATTCTATTCCCCTTGCAATAAATGACAACATTCCATTTGTCTTCCTAATCACTTGATATACCTGTATACTAACTTTTCCTGATTAATGTACCAGGACACCCAGATCCCTCTGTACTGCAATCTCTCTCCATTTAAATAATATACTGCTTCCCTGTTCTTCCTGCAAAAGTGAATAAGTTCATTTCCTGCATTATACTCCATCTGTCAAATTTTTGCCCACTCACTTAACCAATCCACCTCCCTTTCCAGACTCCTTATGTCCTCTTCGCAACTTACTTTCCTACCTATTGTTGTGTCATTGGCAAATTTAGCAACCATACATTTGGTTCCTTTATCCAAGACATTGGTACAAATTGTAACTAGTTGAGGCCCAAGCTCCCATCCCACAAGTGGCACACTACTTATTTGTAGTGAGTTACTTTGTTCATTACCTGTGTGCCAGTCTACCTGCGAGTATGGTTATTATTGGGTGTTTTAATTTATCATTTGTTCAATTCAACTAAGTGGTTTAATACTTTCACAAAGCTCTTTATTTCATTGGTTGTAAAGTGGTTTGGAACATACTGAGGTGAAAGATGCTAATTTTTTAAAATTATAATGTGTTTGGTTATAAATAGCTTAGCTTTGTAATAAATTGGAATATAACTCCGAGGTTTGACAGCATGTGGAGGATAACTCCAATAAAGTATCACACGGGATTTCAAAACAATACCTTTAAGAGTGCATTTATATTACAAGCTTAGTGAAGGTGCAAGGAATTCACACCACAGATCATGTAAAACTGGAGCTCTCGCCCTATCGGACCTTGGAGTCAAGAAAAGTGACACTCCCTTCTCCACTTCACGGCATTTTTGAGTTGTTCCTAACTCTGAACTTTGACTACGTTTATTCAATAGCTGTAGCATCCAGGCAAAGAGAAACCACTTCTCACCAACGTTACCAATCTAATGAAAAGTCATTTGAGTTCACTTATTATGGCACACCGTCGCCAAACATTGAGAATTGAAGGAATTGGACAATGACCTGTACCTGCTGGAAAGCATATTCAGAGCTTCGCCCTAGATAAGGAAACTTCAGCTGCTCATCTCCTAGGACATCTGCAGCCTAACCATTTCTTTAGCGTGTCCTGTACACTTTGAGGTGTGTGGAAATTGTGTTCAGAATGTACGGGACACTTTGTGAGCTTTGTCAAGGCGAAGCTACACCCAAGTTTCCGCGCAGTCATTAGCACCAACCTCCCATGGAAAAATGCAATCCAGCATGACTGGAACTGTATCAAGATTTAAGGATGGGGGTGGTGCAGAAGATAAGGGGGGAAAATTCCATTCAGTGTGAGCCTGGAGACCACAGCATTAGTATCTCTGTTTAAACGTATTAATGATATCTGCAGAGCAGGCCTGTTGACGTGAGCAATTGACTGCTGGTCACTGCTGGTCAGGTGATTAACGTTGGATTCATGTGAGTGCAGATGCTGGCACAATGTGACCCATCGTGACCGAGCGCCATCAGTGGAAACTCACCTTTTTGACCTGGGGGTCGTGGGCCAGTTTCGTAGGTGAGATTGTTGCGAGTCAATGGACTGTTGCAGCGTTCAAAATTGCTCCTGGGCATCGTTCTAGGCGGAACTAAAATCCTGCGATCTATTGCACAGTTTACTTTGATTCTGCCCACATCAATCAGGGTGAAAACCGCGTGGGAACTCCCCGAGTGTAAAATGCTCAGGCACAGCAATGTGTGCAGTAAAAGCATGGGATATCAGGTGGAGTTTCAATGCAACTCGTTTCTTCCTTAGTAGCGAGATGTACAAACTGTGCACAACGGCCCTCTGAATTCTGAAGGATGTTTTGATGGATTTAGTGACTTTCAGGTACACTGTATTTTGTTGCGGGGGCGGGTTTAAAAGTCCAAATGTGCCGCCCTGGATCGAACGCAATGGTACTTTCTGGACTTACGGTGCAAAAGCCTAGACTTCGACATGGAAGAGGCAAAGGACGTGTAGTTTTAGTAAAACTCCAGCAGATATGCGGTCTCAAGTATTGAATTTAGCAAGTCATATATAATTATAAAAGAGGTCCCAAAAGATTGTAATAAGTGCACTTCAAGTCTTCTAAAAAAACAAACCTGTTTAATCGCTGCTATAGATTTCGAAGCGTTGAAAATAAAAAAAAAGGCAGGAACCGCACCCTCCCCCTCCCCCAATAAAAAAAACATTTGCGAATCTCGTTCCATGTGTTTTCTGTTTTAACTGTATTGTTTTAGTGTGGCACAATTAGAAGTGTGAGTAGATAAAACAACGATGCAAATTCCTTGGCCGGCAGACCATGTTTCAAAATGCAACATGAAAGCTTCCTGGTCGCCCACAGCTACAAGCGCCTCAGGACGGTCACCAGGTGTCGGCTGTGGCCATACGTGAATTGAGACTTGCAGCATTTCCACAAAGCACTTCGCATACTGAGTTTATAATGAGAAGACACGTCCCTTGTTTTATTCAATAAAATTAGATCTTCCATTACATTAACCACGCATAAAAGACAAGCAACCCACGAGTAAAACCATTTCTTGAACCTGGAATGTACACACTGTTGGACATCACTTAGAACCATCCAGACAAATTTAGTTAACGGGTTAATGACATTTTCACCGGGTGAAACTCATCTACGGCTCAATGTTTCTCTTGGCTACAGGAAACGCCCCTAAACATTGGGTAAGTGTCGCCAACATACATTCATTGAGCTGCTCTTCCCGTAGTGTGTGTGTGTGTTGGCCTGCCGGCTCTTGAAATTATTTTTGGTTTTCTTTTTAACTCGTCTTCTGTTCCGTTTGACCTACTTGTGCAAAGCTCATTACCCCGCGCATGTTAATATTTAACAGGTAGAGATTGGAGCATTACCTGTCTGGGAGCTGGGCCAATATTTCAAATAGACAGGGCTGTATGGTTAGAATTATTCAGAAAACACCAAAAGATGAGTCCCTAAACAAGCACACACACATAAATACACATACACACAAACACCCAGACACACAACAGCCACACATACGCAGACATATGCGCATACACCAATATGCATACAGACGCATGAACACAGACATATGCACACAAGAACATACCCACGCATAAATACGCACGCAGCATACATACACACAGAAAATGCATACACACACAGAATTACACATGCAGGCTTACACACAACCAAATTCGCACACATAAACCTACATACGCACGCAGAAAATACGCACACACATATACTCACAAAAATTACATGCAAACACACACACATATGCTTACACTCACAATCCAGAAAACTGCTTACTCCGTGATGAAGTGAATTGGATATAGATTGTAAACAGGCATGTTTGTGTTCCTTATTTGTGTTCCTACTGTAAGTTTGAAAGTCCACACGTGTTGTAACCGCAAATCAAAGAAACCCGTAGACGTTGTACAGAGGAGGGGGAGGGACAGTGGGCTTTGTGGGGATGGGTTTCAAAACGACGGGTTTGTGAATCTTCTGTCCGTTTAAAGAGTCTTTGGAGTAAGCGTGGAGCTCGGCTGGCAAGTTCGCACCTTTCCTCCACATCCCAATGTCAGGAATGCCCGAATGAGGCAGACCCATGTGACTCTGATAAAGCCGGTGGCCATGGTACTGAAATGGACAGCAACTGCAGACATTCATTGTACGTGACAGCGAGGCGAAGTGGAATTTCACGGGCTCTCGATCACAGTCCTGCTGGACCACTGGAAGTGCTGAAAGGTGTTTGGGTGGGTTGGAGCATTCCTGGGCTGGCTTGCTTTCGGACCCGTGGCCGGGCGGACCATTCGCCGAACCAGCCACGCGTTCTGCAGGGAGCAGGTTCAAAGACTGGAGGTGTTTGGTCGGCCTCGGTTCTTCCCAGAATGAGGCGGGGAGCTGTCTTTTCCTCATGGGCACCTGGTCATGTCTGCCCAGCTGTTTCCCCTCCGTGGTGGTGGCTGCCGACAAAGTCGGGCTGCAGTCTTGAGCGGCCGTGCAGGAGACCTTAGCGCCAGCGGGTTTGAAATGTAAGTGAGAGTCCGCATGCTGCAGAATATAAGCTCGGTTCTTGTCCTCGGACCCTCTCTTCGAACTGGACTCCAGCAGCCGGTTCGGGTGACACCGCGGGATCCGCGAGTACTTTTGCGAGAAGCGTTTCAGCTGTTTCTGCAAATATTTCCTGTGATCGACCGAACGCCGGCAAGGTGCAGATTTGTCCAGAGCCGCTTTGATGTCGCTCGAAGCCAGGTTGACAAAGTTCAACAAAGTTTTCACCTCGCTGTCCGCCGATGCCATGTCAATCCTAACTTCAGAGCATCCGTGCCTTTGGCTGCTTTGCCATCAATAATTCCAAGAGGCGGAATTTTCCCTCTTTCTCTCTCCCCAAGACTGGAAAGTAAAGAAGCCAAGTCATTTCACTAATCATCGAATCATGGATTATTAACCAGCAGAGTTGCTTCATGGAAGCCATCGACTTCAATTAGTGTCAGCATCATGAGTAGAGACCCCCTCACACCTACACACACCTCCGCACCCCGCCACCCCCCGCCTTGATGCTTTTCTAATATTTTATGCCCTGAGGATTTCAACCATGTTCATACATGTTAGTCTAGTTATTGTCTGAATTTCAGTAAGTACAGAATTTTGGTCCTTCTCACTGTTAAAATGACCTTTCGTTGCATTGACTTATATATTGACGAGGCTAATATAATGATTCCTAGCACACAGGCACACCCACGGGCATTTATTCACCTTTTAGCAGCTTCCTTGGACAATAAATATCACCACATAAAAAGAGTGAACAGAAAACGAGTTTTACTTCCGGCAGTCTTCCAGGTACTCCTAACTTCTTTATTCTACCAACAAGTGCCTAGTTTTACCCTAAAACTTCCCCCCCTCCCCCCACCCTCATACTTCCTGTATTTCTCATTTTATTTTTCTAGTTAATATATTCCTGGTTGAAACCCGTTGTGTCTCTCTAGATCCATTTGCTATATAGTTAAACCAGGGAATACAATGCTGGTTACATGGCACTGTACCTGTACATTAACTTCATTAATAACCCACCCCTTGTTTAATCGCGTTTACTCACCTTTCAGACCCGCGGGAGGACAAATCTTGAAATTTCGTTCTATTTTCTCACTGGAGTAAGCTGAATGAATATAAACTGCCTGTAGTTAAGGCACCTCCAGACCAATCAGCAGCTCCTTCCTAACACAATACATCCCAATCAGGCGCTGGGCTGGCTTGTTCCACATTCTTTTGTATCACAAATTGTTGTCATGGAAACGCAAGAGAGAGAAAAAAGCGAGCTACTAAGTACAATAATTTTCAATGCAATTTTCCCATTCTCTCTCTCTCTCCTTCGCCCCCTCATCCCTCGCTATAAAATATGATATGCGGATAATGTACAAAGACTGGGGAAAGGAGTTTTTTTTTTCCCATCATGAAAAATAACTTAAGCTGTCTGGAGGCTTGCAACGGGCATGCTTCAGTGCAGTAACACAATGCTGGCTTTGCAAGTCTGGCGTGCCTACTTTTAACTGTTCTGCTAAGGCTTTTTGGGGGGCTGATGTCAGAAGGAGAAGTAGGAGAAAAAACTGAAGAGATGTGCAGATATCCATGGATAGGGGGCTTGAGCGCTCAAGAATCTTGTCTTTATGTTTGCCTCCTCAATCGAGACACACAAAAGCTGAATTACCCATTCAAACCGCCCTGACAATGGGATCGAGTTGGATAGCACTCTTGCATTTGTAGTCAAACAGTTAGAGACTTAAATCGAGTCGTCATGATAGAGAAAGAGTTGGACAAAGCCCATAGAATATCCATCAGTAAACATTTTCCTATGTCATATTAGTGGGTCTCCATGGCTTCGCAGCGTCTAGAGACAATGGCACAAGTTTGCACACTCGACTACTGTCACCCTGCCAACGCATGCAACGGCCAAAAAAGGACAATCCATTGGAAACGATGAACTCTGTGGGGAAGGTAGGGCTGGAGTTTTTTTTTGAAAAGCGTGTGAAATGCTAATTGTTCTGCTTCCTTTCTTGATGAACTGGACGTTGCTCAGCGTGTCCTTCCCACCTCTCGCTCATGCAAGGTGGCTCTTTTGAAAGGGAAGAAGGTGAATGGACACTGACAGCACTTCGCTCATAAACGTGGAGGACGTGGCCTCTGCCTTTTGATGCGGGCTCCTCCCTCACCTGGGCTCAGTCTCCTGGAGGTTCTCTATGGACTGTGACATTAGGGATAACATTTGCGCTGCAGGACAATTTTTTTTTTTGGCACGTTGGGTTTAACACATGTGGATGTAATCCCAGGCATTTCGAAAGGAAATTGACACGTATTTCCTGGCACTCAATGTGACACTAAGTTAAACAGTGGAGGCATTAAATGTGTTTCTTTATTTTACACATAGTGTATGATTAAAGTTATAAGATTTGCACTCCTGCAGATGTTGTGCCATTTCAGATGCATTGTTCAAATGGCAGTCGAAATTGTACTTAGCCACTGCCTGAGAGGGTTGTGGAGGCAGATCTGATCATGGAATCCCAAAAGGAATTGGATAAGCATCTAAAGGGCAAAATATATATTGCAGGTTTAGGGGGAAAGGGCAAGGGGGTGGGACTAGCTAAATTGCTCCTGGAGGGAGCCGGCAGGCACTCAACAGGCCGAATGGCTTCATTCTGCACAGTAACCCTCCTATGATTCACATTTTCTAAGGCCAAGCATTATCGCCAGCTTTACTCTTAGCAAGTTAAAAGGGAATCATGTTTAAGGTCAATATCGGCATCACCAAGAAAAAGAAAATATTCTAAGTCTGGTTTTGGCGATTTCTCTACCTCACTGTTGTTTTCAACTTAATACCTGTTTTGGAAAGGTTCGCGTCAAATATTGGCTAAATATAGACTTATCAAAGGACAATGCACAAAAGCAATTAGAACAGACGCAGGTAACAGCTCTCCAGCTCTGAAGAAGGTTCATACGGACTCGAAACGTTAACTGTTTTTCCTTCTCTCCACAGATGCTGTTAGACCCGCTGAGTTTTTCCAGCATTTTCTGTTTTTGTTGCAGGTGGCAGTATTTGCCCACCATATGGCCTATTCGGGACTCTTGCGCATCCCTGACTTTTATCATTCCTTTTATCTGGCGGCTGTGCTTTCAGCTGCCAAAGATCTAAGCTCTGGAATTTCCTCCTTAAACCTCTCTGCCTCTCCAGCTCTTTTTTACTCCTTTAAGATGTTCTTTTAAAATCTACCTCTTTGGCCAAGCGTTTGGTTACCTAATACCTCCTTATGTGGCTCAATGTCAAATTTAGTTTGATAGTGTCCCCATGAAGTGTTGTGGGGTGCTTGTTAAAGGTGCTATATAAATGCAAGTTGTTGTCATTGTATGATAGTGGATGAATAAAGTATTCGGAAGAGGTAAGAACAATTCAAAATTTTCCTACCTACACTCTGGATATGAATGATGCCATGAGCAATTAAATTTAGGAAAATCACTAATTAATGGTTTAGATAGAATCACTGCACATCATTCCACAAACCAGCAAATATGGATCTCATCTCAAACCTTTAAGGTTAAGAGATTCAAATATTGCCATATAAATATTGCTATATGCCTTTTAGAAAAAAATGCCAGTATTACTTGCCCTTCGATTGAAATCAAACATTTTATCAGATGACACAATGCACATTTTAGAAAGTAATTTCAGAAAACATTATTTGACTAATAACTTGACACATTTTGGCTAACCTATCTCTTTTTTTCTTATCAGATCCTCACATACCTGAGTACTACATGTGAAGGATAGTGGATATCTTGGATTATAAATGTTAAAAGCTCACACTGTTATTTTTCTATTTTCTTGCTTGTGCTTGTGGAGGTCAGAAATCATGAATAATTTATAAACTGTCACTTTACCTTAAGGGGAGTCAGGAAATATTACTGGAAAGGGACCACACAAACAAGCTCAAAGTGACATTCTCAGCAGTACAGTTTGCAGCTGTACATTGACAAAACGTATCCCACTTTCTTTAGGGTCACTCTTAGGTTGAGCCGGCTGATGGCAGCCTGAGAGACCACTGGAGGCTTTTATCATCGCCTGCTCTTCCTTGTCCGTAACAATGTACAAGTGAAAGGAACAATTAAAAATAGGGCACTCCCCAAAGCCCCCCCACCCCCTGGCAGAAGAATTGCACTTTGAAGTAGTTGGGATAGAATGTGGAAGATAAATCATTTACAGCTGTGAATATGTCAAGTCAAGACAGCAGTGGCAAAAATTACTCCACATGTCATCTCAGCATGCGGATAGGGTCCAGCTGTGGACCACTTTTATTCCTGATACATGCCTAGCTGTCAGGGTGCTGGGAATCATCAGTATGCATCTCTTCAAAAGTCTTACTGAATATTTAGAATGAATGGAATTTTAGGAGCAAACTCCTTATATAGTAACTGTCCCAAAGGACGCTGTGAAATTGTGTCACTCAAAGTTGAATGGATTTTGATTGATTAGTCCTTGACACATTTACAAGGCTGCTAGATTGGAAAAAAGTACACATCTTCAACATTATGGTTATTATGACTATTATCTTTATATTTGCTTAAAGAGGCATTGAAGTAGTCATCAATCATGGAAGCTGCAATCGTTCAAGATAAATTAAATAAGATTGTATTCAATTGATGTTGTACAGTTGTTAAAAGTTCATATTTACCCTGAAATGACTTCAAAGAGTGTAATTGGTGTGCAGCAATTATATATAATATTCACACATGGTACTTTTGTTATTCAACATATCCCAGGCATTTGTAATGATAATTCCAACATTGGAGTTTATGGACTTTTTAGTCCCATTATTTCTGAAGAAGTAATACTGCTTCAAACATTGGTTTATCAAGTAACTGTCAGAAGCGCTGTTGGTAACATGATCTGTAAATAGTTCTGTAGCTAAAAGCACTCTACTTTATGAAACCATTTTGCTTACGTTTAAAAGTTGTTAATGTAGAAATACAAGTCAATGATGAATAAAAGGCCAGTGCATGGATTTATGGATGTGAGGAAGAATGCTTTGTCACTGAGAACTTTGTCACTAATTGAAGGATACAGATAGAGAAATGTGCACTATTTGAGGTATTCAGTTTCAAGGACTTCGGCTGATAAGCATGCAAAAGAGGAAACACTGCAAACATTGAAATGTTTTCAATGCACTCTAATCACATTGCTTAATAGTTTTGGAGTTGTCACCCATTTTTTCAAAACTTTTCAATGCTGCATTTGTTCAGCAGGAAATTATTTTTCATAATGTTTGGGTTGTTGCCCCTCTTGGGAACCAAATTTTTGAAGTTTCACAATGAATAAGAATCCTTTTCCATCTATTTTACATAAAGTGAATTCCAAATTATGTGTTCCAAATTCCAAAGCAGTGTTTTATCAAACTTTGCAAAAAAAATTGTTTAGAGTCTAATGGATGAATGAGACTGTAATAATATTGTTACATTGCTGAAGGTGAGATGTTATTTTTCAGATTATTTTATAGATAAACTCTTCATATAAAAATGTCAACTGTTATATTCTGTGCAGAAAGACAAGTCCCACAATTTATTTGCCTTCAACAATTTTCTTTTGAAATTATAAAAAATGATTTTTAATTAATTTAATTTCATGTTATGAGCCCATTAACTCTTTCAAAAAAAAGGGAAAACTGATAAAGTTATTTTGGTAAATCAGGTTTTGATTTTTTTTTAAATTAAAAATCTTTATAAAATTGCTTAATTATTATTGAATTAACTGTAGCTTAAAAATATCTTTAGAGGGAAATCGCCACAATTTTCAGTATGAAATGCATAGGGCATGACTTTACAACTTTGATTTCTGACAAGACCTGAGCACAAAATGAAAGTTTACCCCCAAAGAAGAAGGAATCAGTGGACTAATCAATCTTTGATGCAGGAGACAGGGAGCATATTGCCCACACCCTCTGTCTGAAGGTGATGCATAACATGTTGGGAAGGAGTGAAAGTGGGTAGGAGGAGCCTGAACAGTATCTTGTTCCTCTTTTATTTTAGCTCTCTGTTATCAGCAGTCACGTTTGGGTGAGATAACCTCTTAACATTTCGAAACTGACTGTGACACACTTTCTTACATTTGTGAAAATGAGGATAAGAAACTTTTACTAAACATCCATTTCCTCCATTACAACAGTGGCTGCGCTTCAGAAATACTTCATTGGCTGTAATGTGTTTTGGGATGTCCTGAGGTCATGAAAGGCTCTATGTATAAATGCAAATCCTTTCTTATTAGTCCACGGAGGAACTCTTTTTTAAAGCTTTTCTCAGAATGTGCGCAATTCTGATATGATAGCTTTCACTGACCACCTTTTGTTGCCCCAAGAAAGTGTTGGGCCTCCTCCTTGAACTGTTGCAGTCTGTGTGGTGATAAAGTTCTCAGGACTGTATTAGGAAGGGACTTCCAGGAATGAAAACAGAAAATGCTGGAAAAACACAACAGGCCAGACAGCATCTGTGGAGAGAGAAACAGGGTTAACATTTCAAGTCCGTATGACCCTTCTTCAGAGCTTCATACAGACTCGAAACGTTAACTCTGTTTCCCTCTCCACAGATGCTGTCAGACCTGCTGAGGCTTTCCAGCATTTTCTGTTTTTATTCCAGATTTCCAGGATCCACAGTATTTTGCTTTTATCTTAGGGACTTCCAGGATTTTGACCTAATGACAATGATGAATGGTTATATATATCCAAATTAAAATGGTGTGTGATCCGTGATTCTGAAAATTTGAAAATGCCAATATTTGCTCAATTGTCTGTCAAATGTGCATTTTTACATGCTTTTTGCTGAGAACAAAGGTGCTTTGTTTCTATTTTTATATATAGTGGACACAATGGGGAATGAAGAGCAAGAATATGCAAATTTTAATTTTAATTAGTGCCTAACATATCCTTCACAAATGAAAAAAGGAACAATAAATGCTGGGTTTGTGCATGAACATGCATTAAACCAGTTTGGTCCTGGAAGGAATTTTGGGAATGGAGATAAAAATATTATATTGCTAAAACACCAAATTATTACATGCAAGGTACATGCCTTAGCTCCACCTTAATTTCCTTTTTTTAATTAGAATTCATTGTGGAGTAGTATAGCTTAGTACCATGTTCGCATACAGTTTATGCCAAAACTACCATTAGCAATTAATTTCCTCAGTCCTGCCTCTTGCATTGTTCAGCATTAAACACCAGAAGGAAGAATATTTCTCTGATGCTCTTATGCCCATTCAATGTCCAGCCTGTCCTCATGTGCATGGTACACGTCCACATGCTGACGGCTGCATGGTTCCTTTTATTTCCTACATGGACAAGGCTCATTCTGAGTGGTATATCTTGGATCCTCAAAAAGGAAGAATTAGTGTTGCATCATTGATTTTCTACTTCAGAAAAGGAAAGTGGATGATTCCCCCCTGGCCAATTCTAGAAAAAGTATGAGACTATTTTTTTTAATTCAGAAAGGCTACTCTATCAGGTCAGTTGAGGTTTCTGCTGCACCTATTTGAATTATCCCTGAGGTCCTGCTCAACATTTATCCCTCAATCAAAAATCACAAAAGCAGATTATCTGGTCATTATCACATTGTTGTTTGTGGGATTTTTCTGTCCGCATATTGGCTGCTGCATTTCCTACATTGCAACTGTGATTACACTTGATAAGCATTAATTTGTTGTAAAATGCTTTGAGATGCCTGGTGGTCGTGAAAGGTACTATACAAACGCAAGGCTTCCTTTTCTCTTACATAGCATTTTGCAACACCCATTCCCACTTTGAAATATTGTAAAAGAGGTATGGAAAAGATAGACATTACAGGTCCCAGCTTTGCAAATGTCCATTTAAAAGAGTTGGCAACGTTATAAAATAATAACTAAATAGAAAGCAGCCAAATGTGAAAGTGTAGAAAAAAGAAGCAGAAAAAAACATCTAATCTATTTAACATGAAATGTTTAATGAAAAGTTTCAAAAGCATGAACTTAATTTGCTACCTTCATCATCCAAAAGGATGAATACCGATTCCAAAATATTTCTTGTTCCTCGTGGATGAAGGCTGTGGAGATGTTACACCAAAGCTGAGTTCCTCCTGTTCAGCTGCTCAGTTTAATTTGATCCTTGTGATCTTTTCTCATTGATTCAATAAACTCCTTAGGCCACTGACTTACCAAATAACTGAATAGTGTTTTTCTTTATTTTTTTCCACTTTAAGTTGTAATTCAACTTTGCAAAATTCTGTGGTGGTTTCTCACAGGGGAAGAAGATTTTGAAATTTGACTTTCCACAAAAAAATGTCTGTACTTAAGAACCCACAAACAAAATTGTGTGTCAGTAGCTACATGTCTAAAGCTATAAATTCCCATGATTTTGTTAATATGCCATTAATTACAGATAGAAACAAGCATTCTTGCATTTCCCATTGAGGGAGGAATTTCACCTGAAGTAGAAGAAAGCTAGACTGCTGTATACAGTCTACAGACTACAAATAGTCATTTACAATTTAGGACAGGGGAACATAGCATACATGGAGTTTCATTGTTTTTAGTTCTTCCGCTAACAAGAGTTCTCGTGTGAGATGGAAAATATGCTTCTTGGTTGGGAAAATGTCTTTCGCCCCGCACTCACCCCCCCCACAAAGAAAAGAACAACTAAGCCAAAGTCAGGAGGGTCCAAGTCACAGTGAGGGAGGTTCACCTAATGTGATGGATGGGTGAACCCCACAACATTTATTTACCCTTTACACAGTGACTGGTGTTAACTACAATGCATGATTCTCCATTAATTGCTGACTAAAGTATTACAAATAGGGATATATATCTGGAAGAATTTGGCCTAATTCAATCAAAGGGAAGGCACAAAGCTGTGTGACTGGGCTTCTTTCCAGGGCAGACCACAATGACAGTATGGTACCAAATCACTTCACCAAAACACAAACCGAGAGAAAAGAAAACAGAATTTTAGAAAGCAGGGGAAAACAAGTCGAAAATGAAAAAAAATGTGATTCAGTAGTCACAGACAGCTTTTATTGTGAGCACTGTTTTTAGTATTTGTTAGATAGTCCAATATTATAGCTATTATTTTCTTCACTATTTATTTACAATGCATTGAACTTTAGACCAAGGTAAGTGCATCTGTCTATTAGGTAGCAGTATCACAACACTAATGGTGTCAAATATAATTCAGATTAAACTGCCTTTAGCCGCTGTGGTCCAGCATATAAAAGTGAATGGCAGATAAAAAGTGACAACGCTTCAAAGATTCTGCATGACAATAGCTGCCTATAAAAGGCTAAAAGCCTAAAGTGTGTGAGAGCTCAGTGGTAGGATGAATGAGTTAGGATCCTTAACTCTGACAATGTAAAGATAATTCCAGTGCTCCTCAGAATAAGATGCTTCAGTCCTGACTGACAGTACCATAAATGTCTTATTCATCAGCTTCAACAAACCTGTCACTTCTGGATCCCAATAATCCTAACTATGTTTCTGACAAATTGATGGACCCTGTGTTTAGTACTCCTCTTTATATAGTAAGGAGTCTAACTGCCCAGTATATGGTGTGATCTACTCTGTTTTCCAAAATGCTAGGTGTCACTTTTTGCCAAACTCGCAGTTATCCTCATGCATGTGGAACCTTATATAGATGACAAGTTTTATATGAATAACAAAGGAGAAAGGTATACTCATAGACCAGAGATTCTAAGCCAAAAATGGCAGAATTTCCCCTGGGTAGCTGCATTACTGTTGGCAGTTCTACCCAGAATTCCAGCTGTTCCATATTTCACCATATTTTAATATCAACTCCAGAAATAGTAACTACCGCCCAGGCAAAGAGTATGTCAGGAAAAAGGCTCGGGCAAGTACTAACAGGTCATTGACTACAAAAAAGTGACTTGATTTGGGTGTACATTATAATATGTATCTAAACACTGGGCAGTAAATAAGCAGAATTATTGCACCTTAATTGGCCAGTAAAGCAACTGCCATCCAGCCAGGGGTAAACTCCATCAGAAGTTGCAAGTTGTTACAGATTGTACCATTTTAGAGAATCCAATTTGTGATACTAAATGGATTTTTGGAAGTGTCTTACAGCAGCACAGGTGTAAAATGCAGCAACAATCATCATTTGAAAATTCAGTAATACTGTCTATTAAGATTAGATCAATAATTCTATTATACATTATTCATTGACATCCTGCAACTAAGACCAAGACATAGGAGCAGAAGTAGGCCATTTGGCCCATCCAGTCTGCTCTACCATTCAATGAGATCATGGCTAGGATTTTCCCCTCGGCAATTTGGGGGCGGGGTCCGGTCGCTGAGGGGAAAATGATGCGGAATGATGTCGGGAGGAAACCCCAACATCATCCTGGTCCTTTAAAATCTTTAGGAAGGCGGGCGGACAGCAAAATCAGCTGTCCGCCTGCCGACCTGTCAATGGCCAATTGAGGCCATTGACAGGCTATTTAAAGTAATTAAAGACCTGCCTGTCCAACCTTAAGGCTGGCGGGCAGGCCAGGAGCCCCAGCAGGCTCCAGATTATTCATGAAACTTCATCCACTGGCGGGATGAGGTTTCGTGTCCGTTTTTTAAAAATTAATAAAGTTTATGTGGTCTTTATTAACATGTCCCATCTCGTGTGACATTGTCACATGAGGGGGACATGTTAATAATTTTTTAATATTTGTATTTTTAAAGTTTTTCAGACCGTCAGTAATCTCCCTGAGACAGGTCTTTGTCTCAGGGAGAAGTGCACTCTTTTGGCGGGCATGCGCGAAAGACCGCACTTTGACAGTTGGGGATTCCCTCCCCCCGCCCCCACCAGCACAGGGAGCGCTTCCTGTCGGGGATGCCGCTGAGCAGGCCTTAATTGGCCTGCCCACTCAAAATGGCGGCGGGTCCCGTTTCAGCGGCGGGGGTCGGCTGCCCCCCCACTGCCAAGTCAGTGGGGCCCGCCCGCCATCCAAGGGCAAGATTCTGCCTCATGTCTGACCTGATAATCCTCAACTCCACTTTACTACCTTGTCCCCATAACCCTTGATTCCCTTACTGATTAAAACTCTGTCTATCTCAGCCTTAAATATACTTAACAACCCAACCTCTACAACCCTCTGCAGTAAAGAATTCCACAGATTCACTACCTCCTGAGAGAAGAAATTCCTCCTCATCTCTGTTTTAAATGGGTGCCCCATTAGTTGAAGTACAATGGAGAATTTAGGGGTCTCTAAAGTAATTTAAATGAATAGAGACATGCGTCTAAATATTTAGAATGCAACACCGAACTTGACAAGAGAATATTTTTGATCAGTGCATGACAATTAAGTTCGTAGCTAACTATACATTAAGCAATAAGCAATTAAGATTTAAAGGTCACTTTTGATTTTAAGCAGCTTTTGGCCAACATTGGCATCTAAAATTCATATGCCTCAAATAGTAGTAAAAGTTGAGGATTTTCTTTTAATCAATTAATATCCTTCATACACCAATCTATACTATCATGTAGGTCCTCTTGCAGCATATATTGGTGCTTGAAAGACAAGAGTGTGAGATACTGTGTATTACTAACCCTGAATTATTACTAGTGTATTAAACTATGCATTTTTGTAAAAAAAATGTGCATCAATATCAGTTTTATCAATGTTGCACAGTAAGTATTAATTTATGTTGAATATCCTCACTACACCTGTAACCATATACACTTATCCTTTCAAAATAAAACCAGCATTGAAATTTCATATTATTCAAAACACTACCATGTTTATATTGATGCAAATAATATTGTTGTAGAAATGCTATATTAACAATCTTGATGACATAAAATATAAACAGATAAGCATAGCATGAAAGGAGCAGCAGCGAGGACACAGCGGTGGACATCAACATATTCTTACAAATTACCATTAAGTCCCAAAGTGCTAGGTGTGGAAAATGTGAGTATATGTCATGGCAAAGAGGAGAGCAAGTGTCAAAATAAAAATTATATTTTATATTGGAGGATAGCAACATCTTAAAGGCTTTAGCAAGACAATTTGTATGGATGCTGTTTAGGGTCATAAATATGAGTTTTAATTGTGTTCCCCAGAGAGCTTCTTTAATACCAAAGGTCACTACTGCATTATTCAGAAGACCAATCACTTCATCTGCCTCCCTTTGACTTGTGGTGTTGATTAAAATGCAACTAGGAATAAAACAGATTTTATTTAGTGCTGCAGGAATTTTTGTAATGTCCTGGGAGAAATCAATTACCCCCAAAACCTCACCAAGCTTCAGTCAACCTTCAGTCAGTAAAGCTGTGTTCAGAATTAGGGAAGGACATTTTTCAATGCGTCCCAAGGTAGCATGTACAGCCAAATATTATTACAGATGTGTTTGCCAATTTTCTATGCTTCTCCTATGACTCCTTCATTCTCTCTCAATAATCCTTATGCCAATTGTATGGGATTAGATTTCTGTCTGGCAGCTAGCTACTTGGCAAGCAATATCTTGTTTCTAGAACCATCTTTTTTCATGAGATTATGGCCAGGATTTTACAGCCCCTCCCGTTCGGCGGGATATTACGGTCCCACTGAACTGAATGGAGATTTAAATGGCTCGCCACATCTGCCGGGGTAATGCTCACCATGGCAGGGTGTAAAATCCTGGCCTATGTATTTTTTTCCCATTCTACAGGTGCCATGAAGGATTGCATTAAATCCAGCCCCTTGTTCTCATGGAAGGAGGAGATGATGTTGAACAGCTTTGGTGGGAAGCCAATTTTCTCCAGCATCTTAAATAGACCGCCTCTGCTCAAATGGTCGAATGCCTTGGTGAGATCAATGAAGGCAATATATAGTGGTCTCCTTTGTTCACAACATTTCTCTTGCAGGTGCTGGACTGAGGAGATCATGTCAATTGTGGATGACGGCTGTATGCACAAAAGCCTTCTGTACGGTGAACTGGACACTGGGTCATAGCCTCCTGGGAGTTCATACCTCTGCTACAAGGACAACAGCAAGTGAGATATGAAGATAGTGGACATTAACACTGACAACTGGGAGACAGCCACTGACGGCAATGACCTTGGGAGGCTGACTGTCTGGAAGGGCATTGAAAGAGGTGGGCAGAAGCAACTAGCTCAGCTGGCCAAGAAGAGGGCCCAGAGCAAACAGAGGCCAGCAATTCGTGAGCCTTCTCAGCTCACTGTCTTCCTCTGCCGCAAATGTGGCAGAGGCTGCCATGCCAGAGTGGGGCTCCTGAGCCACACCAGATGATGCTTAACACTGAGTTGACCACCATGGTGCAAGCCATCATCTTATGAAACAGAAGGCTGTCACAGTACATTTTACAAAGATCAAATATCAAAGTCTATCAGGCTGTGAGGCACGGACAGCCTACTGACATCTCATAAAGCAACTAGATGCATTCTGCCTTCATTGCTTAAGATCTAGCTGCAACCTCAAGTAGCCGGACAAGATCCCTGACACTAGAGTTCTTGCAAGGATCCCCACATACCAATGGCAAGGTTCTACAGCCAGCTGAGCATGGGAACATGCCCCATTGGATGTCCCAAACTCAGATACAAAGCCATTCTGAAAGCCAATCTCTGAACTTGTAAGTTGGATGCCACTACTTGGGGGAAAAAAAAAACAATCCTGGACAGATCCAAATGGAGAAACCTCTGTCATCAAGTGATCTCAACATTTGAGGAGAACAGAGTCAGGACCCTACAGGACAAGGCGAACATGCCACAAAACCAGTGCCTTCACCCACTCCTCCAATAGTGACTTCATATGTAATATTTGTAATCGGATCTGCAAATCAAGAATTGGCTTAATGTCGCATAAGAGATGATGCCAACCTAGACAGTAAACAACTGGTCATCTTGCTGAACATGTATCCGTCAAAGTGATGGGAGAATCTATCATCACATTATACAATAACTGTCAGCTATTTTGGATTCATGTCAGTAAGGTGGTTCAATACATCCCCTTACTTCAGATAATATTTCACAGGCCAGCAGAACAGCAGGGGCTTGGGCACAGATTATTCCCCCCTCCAACTGGATGCATTTCAAAACTGTCTGAGGTTGGGAGTGCACTCCATCATTAGACCACCAGCAATTACAGATTGAGCACCAAATTGTCAGATTCCTCACCCCCTTTTATTAGACCACCAAGGGGAAAACATGCATTTAAAAAGCTTGGTGCTGTGGCTACAGACATCTAACACTGGCTCCTAGGAAGGTTTCTGCAGACACGGAAATGGTTACATATGTACATGATGGAACAGTTTGTCTGCTTGCTGATAGTCACCACTACTTTTAATAACACAGCACCATCTTGAATTTCAAGATGAGTCCAAATTCAATTATTTACAAACAAACAAGTAATATTCAGATTTAATATAGATCACACCGACCACTCATCCCCGATCAACATCCCCTTACAAACAGATCATGTATTAAGATCAGGTGTAACAGAAAGGCCTTGCATGTAGCTTCTTTAATTGCTCAATGTGGCTATGGAATCATCATTTTAAGTCATTAAACATTTGTTATCAAGATACATCATGTTTCACCAGACCCTAATTTAGATGCACCCTGGGTTTCAAAGAGGAGAGATTCTCTGCCGAAGCCTATCATTTGAGACAGATGGTGTACTATTATAAATGAATAGCTCCTGTCAGCATCACAGCATGAATTTTACAATTGTGTTGGTTGTAAGATGGTGTGTCCTTGAGAGACATCTGCTTAGTGTTATGAATCTTATATTTTTACTTAAAAATGAGGAAAATAACAGAATATATTGTAAGTTCCCTGGCAGCAATGTAAAAGCATACGTTTGCAAAAAACTTCTTACAGTAGCTCACTATATGAGCCTGCATGCAGGCCTCTGCTACGGAATTTTAAGGGTCCGATTAATGTTTCCATAGCAACATGATTGTGAAAGACTGGGAAGAACAGTGAAATGCCAGTTTATAACCCTATGACTGTCTGTCCAACACAAAGATAAATTCCAAAAATAGTCATATAACCTAGATAACTAGTTTAATAGCTGGTGGGACAGAGTTTCCTTTTGCTGTGTTTTAAACTATGAAGTAAATGGAGTGTAATTTTAACACATTTTTAAATGATTTTCTGCATTTATAAATCACCATGATTGTGATAATCCTTTCAAGATTGGAACAACAATTTAATACCATAATTGTCACAAGTTGTTGTTTCAAGTTGCATTTTTCTATTGTTCAGGTAATATGGAGAAAGAAGAGCTGTTTTATAATCCAATGCATTTATTTACTTATAAAACATCTTTGAGCCATGTAATTTGTTATAACTCAATTCTAGATTTACATCACCTTTTAAATGTCATTCTTCACCAGATATTAGTTTAGATATTTGAGGTTTCGAATTGTGAGAGTAACTATGACTTTGGATGAAAATGTAAAACAAGCGATATCGGTTCAGCTGCATGCTATAGGGCAGAGATGGGATGGAAAAGGCTGAATATTTGGCTATCATTCCTCTTCACTAAAACACGTCAGACTTTAAAAAAAAATCACAGAAAAAAATAGAAGCAGAATATTACCTGAAAGGAAAAAGAATAAGATGTTGATATACAAACATGTGAAATAGGAGCAGAAGTAAGCCATTTGGCCCCTCACGCCTGCTCTGCCATTCAATAAGATCATGGCTGATCTGTTTGTTCTGAATTCCACATTCCCATCTACCTCCAATGACCTTTGATTCCCTTGCCTAACAAGAGTCTATCTACCTCTGCCTTAAAAATATTCAATGACCCTGCCTCCAACGCCTTCGGAGGCAAAGAGTTCCAAAGTCGTACAACCCTCAGAGAGAAAAAAATTGCCCTCATCTCTATCCTAAAAGGGCAATCCCTAATTTTAAAATAGTGCCCCCTAGCTCTGGACTCATCCACAAGAGGAAACATCCTTTCCACATCCACTTCGTCAATACCATTCAGGATCTTGTATACACCAAACAAGTCACCCCTCACTCTTCTAAACTCCAGTGGAAACAAGTCCAACTTATCTAACTTTTCCTGATAAGTCAACCCTATCAATCTAGTAACCCTCCTCTGAACCTCTCCAATGCAATTACACCCTTCCTTAAATAGCAAGACCAAAACTACACACAATATTTGAGATGTGGTCTCACCAATGCCCTGTATAACTGAAGCATAACATCCTTAACAACCATTAGTGTATAGTTTTGAGAAGTGATCTCATTGAAACATACAAGATTCAGAAGGGATGTGATTGGGTAGACACAGAGAGGTTGTTTCTTCTGCCTGAGGAACCCAAGTGACAGGATGCACAGCCTTAGAAAAGCACTGAGATAAGAAATTTCTTCACTGAGAAGGTTGTGAGTCTTTGGAATTCTTTACCCCAGAGGGATGCTTCATCATTAAGTATATTCATGGCGAGGGTAAGTAGATTTTTGATCTGTCAGCGAATCAAGGGACATTGGGGGGTGAACAGAAAGGTGGAGTTGAGGCAGAAGATTAAGCATGATCGTGAAATGTGAAGCAGGTTCCAAGGGCCTGACCCACCTTTGAAACTTTTAAAATAAATATAAATAAATAATAAATAATTAATAAAATAAGCCTTTATCCTATGAAGCTTCCCTACTCTATCTTATCCAGTTTATAAATGATCCTCCATTCTCCTCTTCTCTCTACCTTGGCTTTATGCAAACTTCCAGACTGTCAGTACTCCAGTCAGGATTTGTCATTGTCAATTGTCATTTGTTATTCTGTGAGCATAATTAGCTCTCCTGATTGCTCAAGGGGAGATCTTCTGATTTATAATCAATATTAGAAACATGCAATGTTCTGGGTATTATCTGACAAAAACCTCTGTTATTTTCAGAGTGACAATAATAGTTTCAAAAAGTTAAATACGTCCTTAAGTAAAATACCTTTAAATAAGATGATGTTATTAACTAAACACAACAAAATCTTGGAAACGTGCAGGATATTAATCAGTATCAGAAAGAGACAAGGGGGACTCAACTGGATAGTCCCTGAAATGCTCAGGCATCGTGATGTGTGATTAACCCATGCCCCTTCAATGTAATATAGGCAGCATGCCAACTTGGTGCTGCCTGCTTTTTGAATAATTGCTGTGTGCAACCAGCACTAACTGTGCTGTTCATTGGCTGCAGGGGCCCCAAAATTGTAACTTGCTGGCACCAATTAAATCAGCATTGCATAAAGCTAACTTACACCTCTTAGACGGCAGGTGCGTTATGGCAGGAGCGGGCGCTGGTCAACGTGCAGTAAGTGACTCTGACCTGGGAAACAGTGAAGAATGATACAACATGGGAGAGAGCAGATTCCAATATTTTTGGGCACAGCATGAGAGGAACACCAAGAAAACAGTAATGATGAAGACACAACACCATAATTTGATGTCAAACTCGCAGTCGCCAGGTTAGGTGCCAACACTGCACATGTCTTATAGGATAAATCCAAGGTGGGGCATTATGGGACACCAGGCATCAGTGGGCTACAGCCAGGGCAGGGGGCAAGGATAGCAACCAGCTTGCCGGATGATGAGCTCACACATACTGCAATGTCTCAGACGAACAGTTCAATGGGGAAGGCTAGATCAGCGTCGAGCTGATGAGTATTCACAACAAAATGCTTGGTGCATTGGCAAGCCTGTCAGAAGGCCCACAGTCACTGTTAAGGAACATGGAGGAGTACAGCACCAACTTATCGTGGGATTCTGTGCAGAATTTTCCTTCCCAGGTTGGAAGTGGTGGCCAACTCCATTCACACACTTGGGGACTCAACCATGATGCAATGTTTAGCACCCAATGTCTCAGCTTAAGCAGCACAAGCAGAAGCCACTCAATGTCCAAGTGCTACAATGGAAGCTCAAGCTCCTGTCAAGCAAGGTCAGCTTGCTCCCATGCAAGCTTAGTCTGCTGACATCATGGCTGCAATTACCAATACTCAAATGGGCACACAGGGCGTCACAGCAGCCCAACAATCTCTCCGCCAACAGATTGCTAGAGTTGCTGAAGCGATGCCCTGAGGGAGTGGCAGTGGTGTTGTGGAGCACGAGCCTGCTGTCCTCTCCCAAAATGACAGTGATCGTCCACCTACCACTGCCACTTCACCAGTGCCCTTGCTGTTGCCTGTCACCCAGCCAGCCCAGGTTGCTGCTACGCATGTCGAGATGGAACAGTCCACAGTATTGGGCACAGAGCAGGTCAAGGTCATCCAGGAAGGTTTCCTGCAGTCCCCTCCTTTGAAAGTCAGCAATCTTCCATCAGCAATGCTGCAACAACTGGAGTAACACTAAGTAGGAGCATGAGGACAGGCAAAGGCACACTGAAGAGAGGCACTAAGGGGATGTATAAGGGTGATTAGTTGACCTTTGCATGCAATCTGGCATAATTTTATTTATAAATCTGGTTTGGAATGTTTCTTTTGTGGTAGCTTTTATTTTTACATCATGACAAATGATCAGTAGCAGAGGTGTAAGGTGTAGGCCAGTTGGTGAATAGGAAATTGGGGTTGTGTTTACCTGTATCACACACATGAAGTTCTTCATGGACAGGCTGAGCACAATGGGGCTCGCTAGCTTGCCTACTCTGTTCCTTTTCCACTTGTTCCTCTTCTTCCTCTTCCTCATACCCCTCCTCCCCCTCCTTAGCTGTTCATCATGTAGCTGGTAGCAAGGGCCACAGAATGCAGAATGCAGCAGACCACCATAATCTTAACACCTGCTCTGTCAAGTACTGACAGGGAGTGGTCGAGGCAGAGGAAGCATTGTTTCCACATGCCAGTGGTTTGCTCTATCATATTTCATGACTGCTATTGAGATATCAAACACTGACTGATATGATCCTCTGCATATGGCCACACACCAACTGAACACTGAGGGAGTAAAGTCCTTTCCAGTTGCAATGCATGGCAGAGTTGACACTGCAACATCAGCAAAGCAATATGCAAGAAGGCACTCTGCATCATCTTTACAATCCAAATGAAGAGGCATGCTCACTCTGCCTATTTGTCTCTGGCAAGACCGAACAATGTGTAGTTAGATCTCACTGAATTAAGAGTACCAGTGACCTCCCTGATGAAACAGTGGATGGTAAACCGCAAGAAGTCACAAATATCTCTAGCTCCAGTCTAGAAGGAGCCAGATGCACATAAGTTCATACTGTGACCAGCTTCACAGCCACAGTGCTTGCCCTGCCCTGATTTATGTCTGCAGCAGGTAACACATTTCAGTGAGGATGTCCTTACATTTAGATAGGAGAATTGCTCCCTAAATACACTGGATGGATTTGGCCTCCTGTCGAGAAACCTTCTCCCACTCCCTCTTCCAGCAGCTTGTCCTGCTCTGTGCGACCTTTGTTTATTCTCCCGGTCATGCTGTATTCCAAGGGGATTGCTTGCTGTTGCACCCATGTCTGAGAGCAACTGGTTTGCACAGAAGCCTTGAAGTCAGAACAAGATCCATCTGCATCATTTCCTGTAGACTACACTATGAGTTGTGAATGGCCACAAATTCCTGGCTGATTTGCATCACTCTGCCACAGAAAAGGGACCTCACTGTCAATCTCCCCATTGGCATCCATTGAATGGGAAGAAATTAACTGGATTAGCGCAGCAAATACAAATTAATCTTGCTACAGTCATTTAGGGCTGGTAATTCATGTTGCAACAAGCCTGTTAATGACATGGTCCTGACATGCCATTCAAACTTGGTGGCCACAAAGGGAACAATAAAAGTGTAAAATCTCACTCCTGCAAGTAATAAATTGTTCTTACAGATTTAAAGGATTTTAAATTTTCTTTTATTATTTCTCCTTTTGAATCCAAACTGATTCCAACTCACCTTATTTCCTTCTCTGGAATTCACTTGGTTTCTTTCTTTATTCTTAAATGCTATTGGTTAAGGAGATAGAACATTAGACATGATGTTTATAAAGTTCCAGGTGCCTCATTAATGTCACTGTGTCATTATCAATTTGCATTTGGGGTGCAAGAATAATACGACCTGAAGTGTGAGTTTAAAAATCCAAATCACGAGCTCGCCACAGGATGCAGCGCTGCAACAAATTCTGGGTCATTATCTTTCAGCCTACAGCAACTCCAGGGAATCTCCATCTCCACTGGGTTAACCAATTTTTAAACTTTCTGTTCACTCATAGGCCTTGAAGGTTTTCTTTGCACTGCCAAAAGCGGAATTGAGTGCACTATTAAAAATACAGCCCTGCTGGAACATTGTACAGCTTCAGCATCATGGATTCAGACTTCAAACCTACCAGTTTGGCAATCTTAACATTCCATTTACTTGGTGATTGCTGCAATGACTGGATAGGGTCAGTATTCACAATCTTCATTCTCTCTCATCCTCTACCTTAAGCAAGGTCAAATGAGTATCCTGAGTACATCTGTGGCTTGGTGGTGACACTCTTGTCTCTAAGTCCAGAAGGTTATGGGTTCAAATTTCACTTCAGAAAGTTGAGCACAAAGTCCAGATTGAAGTTCCAGTGCTGTGCTGTTGGAGATGTTAGTTTGTGGACATGAGCCCATAGCATTACTTTGAGGAAGAGTCAGCATATTCTCCCTGGTGCCTGGCCAATAGCTACACTGAAAACAGAACATCTGATCACTGTTGTTTGCATGTGCGCTGAAATTGTTTTCCATATTTTCTACAAGGCAATAGTGACTCAAAATGTCTGTATTTGACAGCAAAGTGCTTTGGGGCACCCTGAGATTGTGAAAGATGTTGAATAATTTTTTTTCATTAAGGAAACATATAACATTTTTTCCTTGCAATGTAAGACATAGATTATATCTGAATTGAAATTCATCAGTTCTATCCACTTGCAAGTTTTGTCAAGGTTGTGCTGTGATTTCTTTGGACTATCAGCAGACTCTATTCCCCCATAGTTTAGCCATATCTGCATTTTTGATCAACTCACATTGTAATTCTGAATCTGGTTAATTCATATAGATAAGAAATATATCCTTTGTACCAAACCCAACTCCTAAATCATGATCATTTTTAGCAATGGAGAATCCCATAGCTAGCATCGACCAGGTAAAAAAAACTTGTCTGCAGTACTTGGAGGGTTAAATCTGTTTTATATACACACAAAAAAACATAGGCCTGATTTTTACCCTTGGCTGGCGGGCGTGTGCGATGGGGCCAGGGAGTGGTCTGGCCACGATTTCACGCTGGCTGGCCAATTAATGGCCAGCGTGAAATGCCCACTGAAAAGCTCAGTGCTGTCGGGGTGGGGGCAGGAAGAGGGCAGGTGATGACGTCACCACAGGCGTGGGTGAGCGCTGAGAGAGAGCGCCCTGAAGGCAGACAGCTGCCTCAGGGAGCTGCAGACCTGAAAATGCTGAAATAAAGGTTTAAAAAGCTGCGGAAAAATGTCCATGCATCACTATCAAGTGCCTGAAAATATACCCAATAAAAATGCTCTCCACAGATATTTACTTTTGTGTTATTTCATAACAGAAGTTTCATCCCGCCATTGGATGAGTTTTGATGAAAAATGCAAAGTTTGCCAGGCCGATTCGCCCATCTGCCAACTGTAAGGTCGGATGGACCACAAAAAAATCGGAGACAATTGCGCCGTTAATGGGCTTAATTGCCCTCCTTACTGTCGGCGGGCGCGCTTCCGAGTTTTGTGTGTACCCGCCGAGCGAAATATTGCGCGAGTGCGCGATGACATCGGGACGCTCAGCCCACCTCTTCTTGCTCGATTTTACGTCCGATCGGGTCGGGCATATGCCCACCTGCGGATCGTAAAATTCTGCCTGTAAAAAAATTTACAGATCAAAGGGCAAAAGTCTCACAAATGTAATAATTCATCTGAAGAGAAACAGATTGGGACTGTCTGAAGATTTTATTTCATTGCCTACACAGCATGTATGTTCTGGTCAGTCTTTTATTGTTTTGAATTTTTAAAAATCCATTTCAAATTAACTTGCAGCTTCCTATCCTTCTCTAGCTAAGAGGATGAGGCAACTCGGGTGCCAGATTTTTCAGTCAACAGTGCTCTGTGATCAGGAGAGGATATTCAAATGGTGCAAGCCACACATTGGTTTATCCCTCCCCCAATCTGTCATCATGATACACTTCCTCTGAGACCCCTAGCGGGAGCTCTCTAAATCCACCTTCATAAAGAAAGTGAATAACAGGTCTCCTGGGACACGAATTTGTTACCTCCCAACTGGGAATCATGTACTGAACTGTTTGAGCTAAGAAGGATTCATAATCAAATTCTCAGGAGTATAGAGAGAATAAGCTGTGTCCTCTATTTACTTTAGAAGGGAATTTTAAAAATTGGTGCTTAGGAGATTTATTGAGAGAGACTTTGCGTCAGTAAATGCAATAGCATGTCCCAGATAATGTGAAAGATGCTGCACTGAATGGGTATGTTTTCCACTGCAAGGGCTCATAGGGAATGAATGGAAAACATGTTAGTAGCATCAGTTCGTGACTTTATCCATTTTGTTTCTTGCTGAAAAAATAATTTATTAATAATAACATTCTGGCATTATTTTAAAATTTCTAATATCAATTATGGCTTGGTAAAGGATTTTCCTGCTGACTCTTGCTGTTTTCCCTTGAGTAGAATGCAATAGACTCTCCAATGCTGCTCATTGAGCCTGGCCTGAGCTGAAGTCATTAGTATCTTCAGGATAGGTATATCTGTTGCCCTGTAAAATCAGTGGAGATGGCATAGCGGCAGTGAAGGTTTGAGGGAACATTCACAACCACCCACAACAACTATTGCTGAGGTCTTATGCTCAGGAAGCAGCTACCTGTCCCTGAAGAAGGAATGGGTTCAATAGTTGAGATTATCTAAGAAAGCGACTGCTGATCTCTGGTGACTTCCTGAATGGCAAGGTGCAAGGGCAATGTTCAGTCAATATTACTTGCCTGGTGACCGTCAAGGTAATCATGGCTCTCGATTTCCATGCCATTCATAGCTTTAAAACCCCAACAGAACTCAGGATAAGCGGTGATCATCTGGCCCATTGAGCCTGTGTTTACTCTTTAACTGGAGCAATCTAAATAATCCCAGGGTGATCCCCCTTTCAATCCGGGAAGACTGATGTGCAATTTCACCATTTCCGTCAGTACATCACATTTGATATGCAAAGGCAGCAGAGTTTGTACAGTTCCCTTGGGTTCAGGGAATAACTCAATGCATTAAATTTGTTGTTACGATGCTATCCAGTGAGGATAAACATTGAAGAGTCTTTAACATGCTGATGGGATGTCACCTTTGATTCAGATCATGTACTTTATTGCACGCTTAGACCTTTTAAAACAAAATTCTTACTAGGGATGTGGGCATTGTTGGAAAGGGCGATGTTTATTGCTCATCCCTCATTGCCCTGAAAAAGTGATGGTGGGCCATCTTCTTGAACTGCTGCAGTTTGTGTGGTGAAGGCAAGCCCACAAAGAGACTGGATAGAGAATCACCGGATTTTGAGTCAGCGGCGATGAAGGGCCTTACACTTGTGAAAAGAACACATGGGACAAAGGAAAGCATCTTAATATTACTGAGCAGTCACAACAGTAAATGCTGCAAGAATGATTTTTTTTTAATACCTGGACGCTGTGAAACTTTCCACAGATATTCCGGTAAAGTCATCTAACAACTTGCAATGTCTCTTTTCTACAGGGGTTGAATTTTCAAGGCAGGATGCAGGGAATAGAGGACAAAATTCCAGCTTTGGACATCATCTAAACCCCTTTTCGCATGCAATGGGTAGGATTGCCTGGGCACCATTCTGGCTGAAGGAAAAGTGTAATGGAGTTTTTGACAGGCAGGGAATTGGCACCAGGCCTACACGGCCCAATTGTCCCTGTGCAAATCCACCACAAATTGAGCAGCAGACAGGAGAAAAATCTCAGCCAGTTTATTTAAGGGAGGAACGGTCCAGCATAGCTGCTACTTTGTGATGAATTTCTGTCTCTTCTTTGGTACTTACAATTTTTTCTGTGTCATGATTTGTCAGAAATTGTATATGTTACTGATAAACTCACCTTTCTTAGAAAAGCCTGGTAAAACCAATTCAGTTCGACCCCTTACTGACTTATGATGAAGAAAACAAGTTCTGTCATCTACAAGTCTCGGCAGATACACTCAAATTAATGTCAAATGGCAGTAGTTCAACGACTGACTTTGATGATTCTCGGCAGATGGGATCGAAGGTCTGAAAATGCTGCAGGATCTTTTAATTTTGGTTTCTAAAGTGGAAGTCAACCCGCATTCTGTTTGCACAGTAAGGAGCGTCACCATGGTTTGCTGGGGCAAGGAAATTCATCCACTGCAGGGGCCTGTTGGATAATAGCACGCACGCTGCCTCCAATGTGAACTATCTGTAGGTGAGATTCCCTTCCGCTTGAATATGGGAAATAAACCACAACTGTACTGGTTCAGCTAAGAGTTGCCTTTTTTACTGATATTTAAATATACTCGATTCTTGTTCAGTCTAAAAATGTGTTGTCACAAACTTATATTCAGAAATTAAAAATTGCATTGAAATATTGGTAAATATTCCTGAAAACTTTACTTTGTAAAACAGAGTATTACACAATGTAAAATATTTCTTCTATTTCTGTTCCCATCCAGCAATTCTTCCCCCTCTTCTAAGGGGTTGACACATAATGAATGCAGTGCCGCAGCTGCTGGCAGCCATCCTACTGGCCATTTTTTGTGCGCCAACTTGGGCAAAGAGTGTGCCAAGCTATTCTGCTGCTGGAGGTAACGTACCAATCTTGACTTGGTTTCACCTGACACCCACGCATGGGTGCATTCTGACAGACACCATTGGACAGTAATCAGGGGTGGGCAACCACTTCTTCCCTTCTTTAGACTTGGGACACAGAAGCCGATTGTACTACCCTCATTGCTGGCCCAGCTGACAGCAGCTAACCCTGCGCAGACCAGGGATCAAATTGGAACCTTTCTGGCCTACCTGACTCAGTGCCAAGCTTCAAAGCCCGTGTACCCATTGGGACATCAGGTGAATACCCTAGTCAATCTTAATTTGGACGATTGCAAACATAGCATAAGACAAATTTAAATAGACAATAATTGTGCAATAGGGGCAACAAAGTGTAAAATGCCTAAAATGGGTTAAATGAATAATAATGATTGGCTGGGACTGATCACCAATAGCATCATCGAAGGGTTCATGTGACATTAGATGCTTCTTTATGACTATTTCTTTGGTTTTTATCAGTCGTGAATGTTATGATGAAAATTGATGGTTGAGAAATGCATGCTGTTGATCTGCATTGACATCCTCAGAGTGTGCAGTGTAATTGGTGCATGCTTATAGGGTAATAAACTGCAATTAATTATGAGAAAATAGCAGTGTTACAAAAAACGTTATATAAAATTGAGGTTTTCCTTTGAGGTCAGTGGCAAGTACCGTCACTTTGCAAATCCAGGCAAATAGCAGACAGGAAAACGCTTATTTTACAATAAATGGTGAGCATTTAAAAACATATTGCCCTCTGGAGGTGAATCTTGCAAACTATTTAACTATCATTTTGTAAAGAACATAATTTAGTTTTATACACAGGCCATAATACAAAACAGATTAGGGAATTCAGTACGAACTTCTGAAGTGATAACTATTGGAAATCGAATCAGAGTGCCAGCTTTTCTACCATTAAAACTTTGTTAATTCCTTAATTAAATTGAATAACTTTGTACAGATTTATTATAGAGATGCAGTGGAACTTTCATTACTCACAATAACAGGTGCAAAGAAGCAATTCATGATCCTGGTGGAAATGGAGATTGATGAATAATTGAGAATGTTAATCTTACACCTAAAGTACAGCGGTGTAAAAAAAAAGACAAGTCACAATGCAAATGGAATAATTTAAAAGTGGATAGGGTAACCTCGTGGTCATTGTACTTGGCTAGCTAATCTAGAGATCACAACTTCAAATCCAACTTTAGCAAATTGTGCTACTGAACACAGAAAGGTCAAGTTCAAGTTTATTTAAATTCATTAAATCCAGTAATATGTTGCCTTGCACCAGAAAATGACCATGAAAACTCCTGGGATTGTTGCAAAAACCTAACTGGCTCAATACTATCCGCTAGCGAAAACAATTCTGACACCATTACCACTCCCTTTGTCTTGTGTCCGTGACATCTTTGTCATTTAATCTCTCCTGATATCCAACCCATCCCTGACCTTCTATTTTGCTCCACCTGCTCCACCCCTAACCCTTGTCAACAGCATAAAACCCATCACATTTCTACCTCTCTTCAGCTCCAAAGAAGAGACATACGAGCTCGAAACGTTAACTCTGTTTTTCTCTCCACAGATGCTGCCAGACCGGCTGAGTTTTTCCAGCATTTTCTGTTTTTAATCCTGACATCATTGCCTAGTTTGGCCTACGCATGACACTACGTCCACACCAGAGACGTAATTCTCAATGGCTTCAGAACAACTCGGATTAAGCAATAAACACTGCCTTGCCAGTGTCATTCACATCTCAAGAACAAAATAACTATAAAAAACTTTCTTTTGCTGCAAGGTCAATGTGGGTCAAAGAGGAAGAGATTTTTTGTTTGTGCCATTGAGGCATTGTGCTCTTACTCTGTGGTCTGATCAGGAAATAAACCATTTTAAGTAAATGCATGTATCTTTACCTTGGTCTTGCTGTGTTCCAACTAGCTGCTACATTTCACTACATTGCAACAAGCACTATAACTTTTTGACTGTGATCTATCTTGGTGAGAAATTGTTCTTTTTTCAAATGAGCAGTCTAAACACCATGTAACCATTTTTCAGTAATTTCTCGGTTTGAATCCTGAATTGATTTCTCCCAAATACAGTGGCCCTTTCTTTTAGCAGTGCTGCTATAACCTGAATCAGGAAACAAGTATTGCAGTCATTGACTGAAAGCAAACAAGCATTAATCACCAGCTGATTACAACCTTTACAGCTGCATTATCCTCTTGGCACCAGCCACTAACTGTGCTATCAGACCAAGACACAACGATACCTTTCACCTTTCCTGCGGTGCATTGACTTGAGGTTTAGTGGCACAAGCATTCATCAATGTGGGGGCAGAAAACTGGGGGCACTAAAAGCACCGGGGAGCACAATGCCAGTCAATGTCAGAGGGGCTGAAGCTATTACTGTATCAATGCATTTATCGGCTCAAAAACAATCAAACTGTATTTCCTGGACTTTTGCACCTCCTATGCAGCATCACTCATTTCTGCTTATATAAAGAGCCCCCAGAATCCAAAGAAGGCATGCTATCTTTGCACTCGTGAGATCTATGGTGCTGTTGGCCAGTCTTTGCCAGATTCCTTTACATGTGCCATCTTCTTCTGCATTTGTTCCCTGGTGTATACAGTATTGAAGCTGGTAATCATCTGTTGCCAGGAATGCTGCCGTGTGGAGGGTACCCCGATTGAGCAATGCTTCATGCACCCATTTTATGGAGCTGTAAGCCTATTTAACCCACCATCAAACAGACCATGGAAGTACATGTGCCATTCTGCCAATTAACCACAAGATCTGTTTTGTGCCTCCAGTTGGGTTTCCTTTAACTTTATTTATGTCTGTCACTTTTCCGCCACCCCTTCTCCCAGCCCTGGCCAAGACTGACATATATTTAAAATTAATTTTGAAGCTTGATAAAGGTTAAACAAATATGTGTCTCCATTTGAAGCCACTTATCTTTTAAAACCCATTTAATTTGGAGCTGCTGACCAGATTTTCCACTGCTTCCAAAGGCCAAAGCTGCATTGTCAGCTATGAATAATTATTGAGATGAGACGAGGTGGAAAATTGGGGCAGTCAGTTCACGCTGTTGCTAGCCAGCTTTCCTTAGCAATGTGGCACGAAAACCTTGATCGTTCCAATAGTGCAAAATGAGCCCTTTAGATTTTAAAAACTAAGTTTATAATAAATAAGAAGCCAAAATCAGTCAACCCATGGCCAAATCTATTCATTACTGCAGCAAATTTGGAAGAATAAGCATTATTAACAATTTTATTATTATTTGTTTCAAATGTTCAATGAGTTTTGTTTTCATCAAGATGTTGGACACCAATGCTGAGAAATTAATTTTTAAAAGTAGTTTACACCCATATTGACATATAGGGGGAATCTTGTGGAGGCGATAGGGTGTCAGTATCCTGCTGGAGACTTGGCAGGAGCCCCACATCGTCCCTTTTCAGGAAGTCCTGCCGTATCTTGTTCCACTCAAGACTTGACAGCCCAGGGGAGGCCTCCCCCTGGTTGCAGAAGTCCCACCCGCCAAAGCCTGCGTCCAATTAGAGATCGGCAACTCTGCTGAACGGAAGTGCCACCAGGGCGGTGGTGGCTGCTGCCGGTTCGATACCCACCCAAGGCCTAGAATTATCACTGGATCCCAGTCCAGAGGTGAATGGTGCCAGGTGGGGTGGGTGGGGTGGGGGGTGGAGGGCGGGGGGTGGGTGGGGGGGGCGGGTTGCAGGATGGGTGTCATGGGGAGGAGGGGGGTCAGCAGCAAGGACAGGGATTTGGCTCTTAGCAGCCCCCCCCCCACCCTCCTGATGCTGGGTCCCTCGATCGGGGACCTACGCTGGGAGTCCATAAGCAACCCCAAGAGGGTTTGCTTGTCATCCTCCCCAAATGGTGAGATCCTGCCCACCTTTGGGTTAATACCAGCAGCGGTGGGATGAGGCCTTTAAGTGGACATTAATTACCAACTTAAGGGCCTCAGATCGCGGTGGGTCGGAGAGGCTGTTCATGGGCCTTCCCACCACAGACTTAAGATGGAGGCAGGAAGGTAGTGGGGTCCCCACCTGCCCCCTGCCACCAAAATTGCACACAATTCTGCCCATAATTTCCCATGTCAAATGTTATATGGATTAGATGTGGTGTTGTCGCAACAACATACCAACCATATAACAATCCCACAAAGCCAATGTAAAATTACCTTTTCCCACACCATTCATCCTTTTAGCATCTCCGAGTGTAAGTGTTACATGGATTAGATGTGGACATCGCTTCCCAGTCCTGCGACCTTCACCAACAAGAAGGTCAAAAACAGCAACACCATCACTTCCAAGTACCCCTTCAAGTATAGACCATCCTGTATTGTAGATACAATGCCTTTCTTTAATTGGGAAAAATTCTTGGAAATTGCTACCGGACATGTACAATTTCCCAGAAGGAAAAACCAGTTCAAAATATTCATATCCCGGTAAAAATCAGTAATACCGGCAGCAGTATTACTGGAGTACAATTTTAAGGTATACAAGATCAGTTCGGGCAAGCTTCCCTGGTACCCTTCATTTCCAAGGGCAGAAATTTGCAGTCGGACGCGCGCCCAACCCACTCAAGCGTGAAATGATGCGCGTTGAGCGCGTCGACGTCAAAGCGCAGCCACGCAATAGTTCGGTCAGCGGGCACGCACCGGAGTTGGCAGCACGCCCGCCAACAATTAAAAGGCCTCTTAAGGCCATTAAGTTATCAATTAACTTAAATTTTTCACTGCCCGTCCAACCTAATGGTTGGCGGGCAGGGTGAAAAAGCCAAGCGGCCTTTGCATTTTTTTGGAAACCTCATCCACGGGCGGGATGAGTTTCATTCAATTAATGGCATGTCCCTGCTCATGTGAGAGAGTCACATGAGGGGACAATATTTTATTACATTTTTATTTTCTTTATTTTCTTTTGTTAACAACGTTTCAATCTCCCGGAGGCAGCTCTGTGCCTCAGGGGGATTATGAAGCGCTCACCCGCGCGCATGCGCAATTTTGCACTCGGCCCGCTCACCCTCCTCACCAACGCCCCCACCCCACCCCCCCCCACCCCAAAGCACAGGCACGCTAGGTGCTGCCGCTTGCATTTCATGCAGCGTGAAATCGCGGTCCGTTCCTGATCACAGGCAGCAGTGGGCTTCCCGACTCCTTTTATAAAAATCTATTTTCTTGGGCTGTAGTTCTTGATAATTGGTCTTACATAATTTTTCTTCCATGTGTAACTAAGCCAACCTCTGAATGTCATTCTTGTTCAGAACTCCTGTACTGTTAACAAAAACTCATTCCCAAGAGAGGTGATCAAAGTTTCCATGCCATGCTAACATTTAAGCAGTGATCACTTTGCACCAGTAGAGGGGGCAGCTGTTTCGGATTTGGCCTTTTCTACCATTTACCCCGTGTTGCAGCACCTACATTAATCTTCATCAATCTAATTTAGCAAGAATATATCAGCGTATGTTTATCATTGGAAATATCTTCTTTCTTCCTCCAAATCTCAGTTGGTTAAATGTTGATGTTGTTGGATTAAAATGGTCTCTTAAAACTACTAAATTCTACTGTGAGATCCATCCTTCCTATTGCACAATGGATACTTCACTGTTTTGTTAAATGGATAAATTATTTGTGATGAAGTGGTCCGCTGTACATCAATAAAACAATTACGAATCTAATTGTAATGTTCAGCACCTCAACACAGACACTTCTGATTGCTTTATTTTTTAAAGAAACTGTACCTGAACTGCTTATGATTCAGACAAAAGGATAATCACCTAATTCTGCTCCTGAAAAGGCTGATTGCTACCAAAATTAGATGTGACATCAAAAGAATCAACATTGACTGTTACTGGTTCCTCTAACCTCTCTTTCTCGAATTTGTGTTACCAAACAAAAATCATTTGATTTCAACTGATCAGCGCTCATTCAAGGAGGGAAATTAAGTTGATTCTGGAGTATCAAAGTCTCGGATTTTACGTTTGCAAATCTTGCATATTGCACTTTCATACCATGATTGATGTTATTTCCTACTAACAAACAGAGTTCCAAATTTTATAGGCTACAATGCCTTTTCATTTGGTTATTAAAGCCATTCTTGCGTTACGGTGCCACTTTAAGCTATTTCATGCCATTTTCTTTTCAGATTTGCAGAACCCCACTCATTGTGACTACAAGTACTACAATATCGGTACTGATTAGGAAAGAAAAAAGTCAGAATGAGAAAAGGCCATACAGCCCATTGAAGCTTAACGCTCTACCACCCTGACTGGGGTCAGCTACATTTTGAACTTCTGCAGTGCTATTCTCTGAACTATTCCAATGGGGTAATTATTCTTAACACTTACCATTCTTTAAGTAAGGATAGTTATTTGAATGTATCTGCTTAAATTTAAGTTTTGTCTTCCCACTTTTCTGTTTTACATTGAAACAATATTGTCTAATTATATTATCTGGTTTAATGTAAAACACAGCTCTCCTACTTATGACACGATTCTTCAAGTTTTGTTTATGATTTGCTGACTCTATTTAATGCTGTAAATTCAACGCACTACATGGTCAGACTTGGTCATTTCTGGTAGTAGTCATGAACTAACTGAAATAAAAATATGAAAAATAACAAGAAACTGATAAAAAAAAAAGCTAATCATTACTCTTTGTATTGCTTTATTTTCTAATTAGCCATCATGGAGTGCAATATTCCTTCTATAAATTCTCTTGGTGTGACAGGTAATTTTAACTTTAAGAGCCATCAATGGGTTGACATAAAATGGTAATACCCCATATTTTGCATAGGTCTGTCAGCACTCACTAGTAAAGCAGTCAGCGAGATGCCAGTGTAGTCATAGCGTGCATGGGCTAGTAATCCAGATGCCCAGGCCAACCCACCAGAGCAGCTGGTGGAATTAAAATCCAATCAGTAAGGTCTGGAATTGAAAGCTAGAAGCAGTGATGGTGGCCACGAAAATATCATCAATTGTCTTAAAAACCTGATCCACTACCGCCCCCTTAAGGAGGTTACATTACCGTCCTTACCTGGGGCAGAATTTTATGTTTCACAGGCGGGCACGTGCCCGGCCTGATCGGGCGTAAAATCACACGAGATGACGTCAGGCCAGCGTCATCGCGCGCTCGTGCGATATTTCGTTCAGCAGCCGCGCGCAGCAGCTGGAAGCACATCCGCCGACAATTAAGCGGGAAATTAAGCCCATTAATGGCGCAGTTGTTAGCAATTTTCCACGGCCCGTCCAACCTTATGGTTGGCAAATGGGCCAATCGGCCAGGCAACCTTTACATTTTTGATAAAGCCTCATCCAAGGGCGGGATGAAATCTCTGTTAGGAAATAAAATAAAAAGAAATATCTGGGGACAGCATTTTTGTGAGGTATGCTTTCTGGTGCTTGAATGTTCTGCATGGACATTTTTTGCAGCATTTTTTGTTATTATTTGCAGGTCTGCAGCTCCCTGAGGCAGCTCTCTGTCTTCAGGGAGCTCTCTCAAAGCATTCTCCCGTGCCCGGGATGAAGTCTTCACCTGCCCTCTTCCCACCCCCACCCCAGCAGCGCTGAGTTTTACAGCGCGTGCTTCTCGCTGGCTGGCCGTTAATTGTGTGTCTGTTGTCTGCCTCCATTCATGACAACAACCGCAGCCAAAAAAAATGAAAGGATAAGCAGAAAAAAGATGCATTGCAAACGGCAACTGATTAAAGGTGAGAACTTTGCAAGGACCTGCAATCATTTTGGTCAAGAAGTACAATACTCAACAATAATTTAAAGATACTCTTCAGTAATGCTGAATTCAGAAAACTCACTAAAGTTATTGGAAATGAGTTTGATTATTTAAAAAAATAAATTAGTATTTTTCATAACATTAATTCAGCTGTGATAAAAATGTTATGCAGTGATCCTTACAGGGTTGATACAGATGCAATCTGTATGGTTGATGTTGAATGGATCATATTTGTCAGCGAACACAATCAGGTCTGGTACTGGGTGCACAGAAAGAGCATAATCATAGTCCTAGTAGATCAGACTGACGAATAGTGGCAGTGGTGTTAGATGTCCTTGTGCTCTGATGGTCTTCACAAACTGCCAAAAAAATTGGAAACCTTATTACTGCTAAAACATAAATTCAGAAATAGCGTAGGGATTGCAGACTGCTTGAGCAACTGCATTCTAATTAGTATATTCTGCTCAGTTCTCCAGCAGATTTTGCCATTCGCTGTTAGAGGATTGGGGCACACATCGGGCCTAAACTACAGTGTTTGTCACCAACATTGCCATTGCAATGTCAAAGGTCGCCCCCAGCTGTGGTAGTGGGTGTCCGCAGGTATCATACCTGCGGACACCACTATCCCAAGGACCTCTTGAGTGAGAATCATTAAAGGATACTAGAGTTTGTTCTGTGAATTCAGATCCATTGGGAAGTAGATTCAAGCTGTCTAAATTTGATAATATTTAAAAGGTGTCTCAGAGGGAAGCTTTTTCTTGCATCTGTCAAGACTGGATACAATTCCAGGTCCCAGAGGTAAAAGGGCAGTTTTCTAATCTATCACATCACCCAGCCCTTTTAGCAGTTCAAAATTTATATAGTTTGTAGGTCTACAGTGGAATATATGATCAAGCGAATGTTTTCTGTTCATATCACTCAACGATTTTTATTGTCATTTATAAGCACTTGATATATAGCAGTGAATTCCTATCTGACCATATATGCCTTAGTAATACCTATATCGCCTGACCAATGTTTAGATGGAGATCTGCCACATAATCATCTAATTATTACTTGTTTGTAGTTGATTAATTTTAGAGATTCATGAACGTAAACTGTGATACAATCAGATAAAACAAAGTTAAATTTCAAAGCAATCTATGATATGTAAAACTATATTTAGCCAATTATCAGCAGGACACAGTCCAGCCTCCATTTCCAATACATGTAACTGGAAATAAGGGTTCAGATGATAAAAAGCAGTTTGAATGATCCAGGACAATACATTGCTTGCAGCATAGCTTCCCATTTAGAAAAACAGTAAAACCGCAACAATCCTTCAATGTGGGGTTAGACACAGATGTGGTCAAAAATTAATTTTTAAAATGTATACTAAAGAACAAGTGTGACTAAAACAAAGAAATGATTTTCTGTTTTGTTTAGAAAGACTTTTAAGAACCGCTCGATGCACATTTTAGGAATAGAAATCATGGGCAGAATTTTTTGCTTGGTGGGCGGGTGCGCGCCCGACCCACTCGAAAGTGAAATAACGCGCAATGATATCGGCTGAGCGTGCCGATGTCAACGGGAACTGTCGTGATATTCCGCTAGGCGGGCGCGCGATGGAGACGGAGACGCGCCCGCCATTAACTAAGAGGCCAGTCAAGGCCCTTGACACACCAATTGTCTCCGACTATACTACGGAGCCTATGCGATTTTTCGGCCGTGGCATGGGCAAAACGGGCAGGTGGGCAGGCCACAATTAGCAAAAGCTCATCCATGAACGGGATAAGAAGGGTCAGTGGTATTGTCAATGTGAGTAGTGAGGAGTTCTGGATATGACTTGCTGTTGGTTGCTTCTGTGAACTGGACAACTTCATAAGACCATAAGACCATAAGACATAGGAGCAGAAATTAGGCCATTCGGCCCATCGAGTCTGCTCCGCCATTCAATCATGGCTGATAAATTTCTCAACTCCATTCTCCCGCCTTCTCCTCGTAACCTTTGATCCCCTTACCAATCAAGAACCAATCTCATCTCATTTCAGAGCTGCATTCTGAGCATTTCTTGGCTTCATTTTGGGACTCATTGTTGTTTTCCAGGCCCCCGGAGGATTCAGACCACATGGGCCCTTCCAGGTATCAGACAGCCTTCCATAACCCTGTTAATGGGGATGGTGGTCTCCGCTGGTGGCACCTCCTCTGAGGAGGAAGAGAGGGGTAAAAGGGAGAGGAGGTCAAGTGTCCCAATGCAGCTTCCAGGGGATTGACCTGTGGGAGGAGAGGCGCAGGCACAAGGGGCGCAGGGCCAACAGGAAATCCAAGGTGGAAGGGGCCACAGAAGATGCCACTATCCTGCTGCCAGGGTATACAGGCGATGATGCAGCTACCTCAATATGTCCGAGGTGCAATGTCAAAGGAGGTTCCATCTCTCAAGGGAGACAGTGACCTCCATCTGTCAGAGGATCAGGCCTGAGATCAGCTCCGACTGTGTGGTGGACACCCCATGCCAGTGGCGCTGAAGGTCACAGTCGTCCTCAACTTCTATGCCTCTGACTCTTTCCAGGGGTCAGTGGGGTATCTTTGTGGAGTCTCACAATCAGCTGTCCACAGTTGTGTCAAGCTGGTGACAGAAGCTCTGTTTAGGCATGTTGACTTTCATTCATTACCATACGGACGAGGCCAGCCAGGCAGAGCGAGCAAGGAGCTTTGCAGTGATTGCTGGGTTCCCCCGCATCCAGGGTGCAATCGACTGCACACATGTGGCCATCAAGGCGCCAGCGGGTGAGCCAGGTGACTTTGTCAGCAGGAAGATATTCCACTCCATGAACGTGCAGATAGTGTGTGATTACAAGATGCGGGTTCTGCAAGTGTGTGCAAGGTACCCAGGCAGCTCCCATGACGCTTACATTCTGAGGCACTCCCAGGTGCCGAGGCCCTTCAGTGCTCCAGCCTGACTGGATGGATGGCTGCTGGGTGACAAGGGCTATCCCCTCAAAAGGTGGCTCATGACGCTCTTCCGCCATCCAAGAACAGAGGCCAAGCAGCGGTACAACAGGAGCCACGCCTCCACAAGGGCAGTGGGAGGGAGAACCATAGATCTTCTCAAGATCTGTCTCTGGGGACAAGGGTTTCCCTCCTGGCTGTAACTTCCTCCAGATGGGCTGTGAGGCACTCATCTGAGAAATGCAGGGCCGACAGCCCCACCGACCTGACCCCCGGCTACCATGTCCAACCACAAAGGGATCCATGGAGACTTCAGTGTCCTTCCGTGGCAGCCTTCCAGGGATTGCCTGGGCCAGTTTTGAATTGGCCACCGCGTCACCATTGGACCCGGCGGACATCATGCCCTCATCCCCACCCACCCCTTCTCGCAGATTCCCCAGCTGCCTTTCATGTTGGGCAGGCCTTAATCGGCCCACCAGTGTGAAATCACATTGTGCAGCCGATCGCAGGTGGTGGTCGTATTCCCGACTGCCCCGGCCCACTCCCGCCAAGCCCACATGCCAAAGGTAAAATTCTGCCTCATGGGAAGGATTTTTCATAAGTGTGGAATGGCAGATCAATCGAATTGTTTCTCCAATAACCCCAAAGGGTTGATCCACAGAGGACTCTAAGGAGTTGTGTAGTAGATGGTAGTCAGCTGTGCACTTGTGCAGGCAGTAAACTAATGATTGGATCCATTTGCTTAGTTAATTTTGCCCAGTTATCTTGCATGTTATGATATCACAATGCCAATGATACAAGATTCTTGCACATCACCCAAATTATTAATGTTTCCTGAATGCTCACGGCATTTTTCTTTCCTGTTGTCTCAAGGTGGTTATTGGCACAGTTCTCAATCCCTATGGCTTTTCATGGTTTCCAGGTGCCTTGTGATGATTTTATCTTTTGTGACATTCTCCCTTCTTTTTCTTTTCCCTGCAGGGCAACAGTTTTTGAGTGTTGGATATAGAATAAAAAGATTTCAACACCTCTACATCTTAAATAAAAATATGAGAGAAATAGAATATCGAAAAGCAATTTGGTTCCTCCCCTTCAGCAAACTATGTAATCCTGGAGTACCATCCACTTAAATTGCTTGCATCAATTTTTTTAAAGACTTTTAACCTGGTGCTTTATGTGACCCTAGTGACAATGCTGCAATCTATGGTAGTACCTAGTGAAATCTTGGCTTTACTTTGACTGTGTGCCACTTCAAGATCCACTTAAACGATGAAGAAGAGACTCACTGAGCCTATCTCTCATGAAGGAAGATTGGGTTATTTGCTCCCTATAATCCATCTCATTCAACGTTATCATCAATTATGTGATAGATGGCACTTTAAGTGACAACATTGTTTTAGACATTTCTGAAATAATTGCAGTGTTCCTGATCATGAATGATATTGTGTTGTAAATGGAATCACCTGGGAACTTAATGCTGTCTTCTCATCATCATGAAAAATGGGGCGAGAGTGGTTTATGTTCTAAGTGCAATATTATGGTCAGCACAGCGTAATATTGGGATCTCAAAGTTATCGAATGGAAGATACAAGGAATATCTGACCAATTGTTGATTCATTTCAGTGTCTTTAAGTTCCTAGTAGATGCCAATCTCAGCTTGGAAACAGTTCTTTTAGACTGCATTAAGAAGGGAAAAGATCACACTGGTCTCTCATCTTTCTTGATAATGACCCCAACTCCTAACATGTTTTAAGCTTGTGTTGTATAAGATGTGCATCTAACCAGCTCACCTTGATGATTCAGAACTTGCAAAGGAAGGACTTCCTCATTCCCATATGATGAGTCTCCTTCTCACATATCTTTATCTCTTTCTAGAACAAATTGACCTTCTTACTCCTAGTGAAAGTTTGGAATCTTCTGTATTTGAGATATCTAACCCGAGTAATTCATTTTGTGGCTTGCTGTCTCTCAGAAACTTATAAGAGTTTGGGTACTCACTTGATGTGTCCCTCTCATCCACAAAGGCGTTGAAGCCTTTATCCAGTTCCTTTTGGCATTCATCAATTTTTCCAAAGGGTAGTAACAATTCATTATTGCTTTTCAGTTAGATTTCACCTATGGGCCTTCTTCAAATTTCTCACTCCTTTAAGTCACTGAGACACTTCTGCATCACTTCAAACTAGAAAAATTAACAACATTTTGAAAACTAGAAGTGATATTAAATATTAAAACTGATAACTGATGGCTAATGTTTTATGAAAGCCATCCATTGTATTAAGAGAAGGGGGGGTCACAGTTTTCAACAGGTCTGACTTTTATGTGAAATCTTCTAAATCTACTAAAAAATGTCTCCACACCAGTCATTTCATGATAATATTATATATATTAAGTGCAATAGATATAAGGAAACAATGAAATATGGTTAATATAATAGCATTTCAGGTTGACTAACACTCAACATTGCCCTTGCCACCCATGAATTTCTGGAACTCAAAAGATTTTCTTACACCTCACTGCTTGCTGTGATGTACCCTCCATATACAGAAGACTATCACAGTGAATCTCTGCTGTTTATCGCTGTCATAATAGATTTCCCATGCATCAATAACACTCCTCAGAATTATAACTTATTGTTGGAGAGGCTTGGGAGATTTTAATCTAGCTAATTATTTTTAATAAATGTTATGTGTTTAGTTATTTTGAGAAACAAATCATTCATCTGCTAAAAAAAAAAATCACTGCCACACATCCTGTAAGATTAGTTGAGTAATGCTCATAGCACTAGACTGCAGGAGACAGTACAAATCCACAGGAGACAGTCTGAAGATAACTACATCCTAGCATCATTATACTTGAAAAACTGCATTGTCAGCATGTTTCTCTCCTGGGAAGCAGCACTCATTTACACAATATATGATTTGCTTCTACTTACTATTTGTCATTTGGAAGTTAGTTGCCTGTTATATTCTCCAATGGAACAATCTGCTGTCAAATGACTGGTAATTGTCTTGGCAAGAAACGAATCTGGACCCTTCTATTTCAGGGGTGATCACACAACTCATGGTAAGCATATCTTGAGAGCTGCAAATTAAAAAAATTAAAACAATTAAAATATATAAGCTGCTTGCTCACCCAGCAAGATTGGCCTTTGGAATTGAGGGGCAGGCTGTTGACACCTACCTTGCTGAGAATATGAGGTTGTTGTCACATAGAGAGGCACAAGACCTCTGGAATTATCACTGCTGGATTGACAGACACTGAATAACTAATTCCCCATGGCTGTTGCAGTATATCTGTGGATGGGTCATCATGGCACTCACTTCAAACAATTGAATCAACAGAATAGTAGCAGTGCAGTCCTGGAAGTTGCATTCGTCTTTGTGGTCGATGGGCAGCTATGAAGAACAGCAGGAGTGTTCAGGGACGTGCCGGTAATGAACATGTGGCATTCTACTGACTTAAAAAAAACATATCAAGATTTCTTGAAGGTTTCTGGATAGTTGGGCACATAACCATAATAGTTTAGAATGATAACCATCAAGTTGAATAAAAGCAAATTAAAAAGAGACACACAGGGAAACGTTTAAATTCTGAAAAACTGATGAGGATTGGGAACTCCATGATGATTGGAAAAGGTTACAGGATAGTTAGAGAGAGAACTATTACCTAAATCATTGAGGATCCAAAGAGACTCCATAATAAGCAGGGTATTTATCACTTATTATTTAAGCATCAGTCTTGGTTTAGTAGTAGTACTTTTGTCTCTAAGTCAAACAATTGTGGGTTCAAGCCCACTCCAGGACTTGAGCACATAGTCATGGCTCAAACAATAGTGCAGTCCTGAGGGAGTGCTGCACTGCTGAAGGTGTCATCTTTCAGATGAGACACTAAGTGGCAACCATGAAAGACATTACATAAATACAAATCTTTCCTCTCCGTTTATTATTACACCCTCTCTCACAACTTTCAGTACTTTGTGCATTAAGCTACATACTCCCATCCCAGTACATTTCAGAATCAATCTTTGGTGTAATATCATAATCATTACTCATCCTAATTATATTTCTAGTTTTAAACTTCATTTTTTTTTACACACTAACATATTGTGGTGGTACAACTGTAATTATTTTATATGCCAGGCTTTTAACTAACAAATATCTAATAAAATTTAAATTTGATAAATCACTAGGGACTGTCTTGTTCACATACTTTTCTAAACCCTTAAGGCTGGCTTACATCCATTCGTGTCTCAACAATATCCTCTGTTAACGTGTCTTACATGTTTCAAGCTATCTCTTGGCCAGTAGCCTCATGAATGAATAACAGCAGCCAAGGTTTGTTAATTGCACTCCTAGCCTTCTTCTGGCTGTGTTCTGATTGGTTCTGTTTTGAATCTTCACCAACCTAATTTTAAACTTACTCCAACTTTTATGTTTGAAACTTCTCAATGACTAACAAATTACTATCAACCATCCAAACTCTGTGTTCATCCTGGACAAATTCTGCCATAACTCTGGTGGGGATGTGGTGACACAGCCGCAAATTGGGCTCAGACCCCAATTCACTAGCATTTCTTCCCACTGCACAAGATGAGATGTGTAAGACAGGGCAAGGCCAGGGGCGGGATGTCCCAATGCCATGCAATCCCATGCCTCGCTCACTGGGCCAATAATTGGTGGCCAGTATGTTGAGTGAAACCAGGTATACTGGTCACTTCAGCAGAAGAAATTGGGCCCACCTAGAGGTCCTAGCCTGAATCATGGCCTGGACCCTTTAAGAGGAGACATGCTTTCTACTACTTTTGCAGTTGCCATAGAAAGAAAACACTAATGTGCTCCTAGTTGTACAGGCATCCCATCATATTTAAATTAAGGCAACTCCCCAGACCCAACCAATTTTGGCAGGGCCACCACTAAAGGGTAGCAGGGTCATCTGAGAACTCAGGGGGGATGCTCACCCCTGCCCTTTTGAAAGTTGGCCCAGGCCCAGGCCCAGGTAAGGATCTCATGCTCAAGGTTACGAGCTGTGGCCAACAGTGCAGAACCAGCAAGTTCTTGGTGGTGATGTCAGAAAAGCTAGAACCTTGAGGGACAATGTTTGCTTACAGGCACATGATCCTTTGGGAAGAGAATTAGTGTTTCCTTTAAGCACACGTTAGAAAGGCAATGGGAAATCTCTCGTGTATTCTTTTCCCCAGTCACATTGCTCATTGAAATTGAAAATGGGAGGCTCCTACAAGCAACTGAAGAGGAAAGCATAAGACCGCGAGGCATGGAGAAATAAGCAGAGAACCTGCTCTTAGGTAGATCACTACTCCATCGCTAAAGATCTCAGGTGACACGTCCTGGCACCTATGCTAAGATGCAGGCCTTGGAAATTTTTAGCTTGTAACTATCCTGAGCATAAGAATTCCTCTGATTGTTAAGTGTTGCAGCATAATCAATATATTCAGTGAATTCAGTCAAATTGTAAACTCATTGCCTTACAATGCATTTAAATTCACCTAGAAATAGGCTAAGAACAGAGAATACCTTCGCCAATCCCATCTATGATTTCAGTTCTTAAAATGAGCAGAGGAATTCTTACTACTTGGTTCTTTCAATTATAACAGTCACACAATAATCAGGTCCTGTTTTTGTATTTTATATTACGTGTTCTACACGGGTTCAGAATCACCAACCTGTAACCAGACCTTGCATCCCCCACAAACTGGAATGTGCCATTACCTACTCAATATCAGGTGAATAATAATTACATCAAGGGATTAAACAGGGAAAAAATAAAAACAAAAAACTGCGGATGCTGGAAATCCAAAACAAAAACAGAAATGCCTGGAAAAACTCAGCAGGTCTGGCAGCATCGGCGGAGAAGAACAAAGTTGATGTTTCGAGTCCTCATGACCCTTCAACAGAACTAAGTAAAAATAGGAGAGGAGTGAAATATATTAAACAGGGAATATTTATCACTGTAGTCTGACTTACTGGAATGCACCATGTGCCATCATGCATTACTCTTTATCTTTGGTAGGTGGATTGAAAATAAAGGAATATTTAATATTAGCAAGTGAATGAGGTTGTGTGTGTGATTTGCACAGCCAAATGGGCAATGAGTGGGTTTTCTGGTATTCTCAAGTCATTCTTTTCACATCTTCATATTTGAGAGTAGGTACTAACTATAGGGCGCTCCTTCAAGTTGAACAATTTAGGATGTTAACCGAGATGTTTGTAACTTAAACCCAAAGCCTCCTGGCCCAAAGAGAAGTGCTAGAGACTGAGTCACATCGGTAACACTTGGTTATACAATGATTATCACAATGTAACTAAATTCTTTCTCTTATAAAAGTGATGGGTTATGTGGAACTGATGCACTTTCCTAGAGTCTGTTGCATAACAGATTAAATAAATAAGAAAACTCTACAACATGATAAAGTCACAGTTCAGCTCAGTGCATCCCTATATGAATGTTCTACATTCTACATTGGAGTTAGTTAGGGGACCTGTAAACTACTCCCACAAGTGACATTTTATGTTTGCTATTTCTTATCTCTACCCAAACTGATTCTACATCTTGATCTTTAGAACTAAGGTGATCTCTCACAATTGTACCAATGTCACCCTGAATTAACAAAGTTACCCTATCACTTTTTCCTAGCTTCCTGTCCTTCTGGAATGTCAAGTACCCTTGAATGTTCAGGTCCCAGCCTTGCAGAAAGGCTTAGCCACTTCTTCATTCTTGATCCCCGTACCTGTTTCACTCACACTCACACCCTCCTGTCTCTGGCCATGGACCAAATTAGATGACCCCAGTTAAGGAGTGTGACTGCCTTCTGAAACAAAGTGTACAGGGAATTATCCCTCCTTAGTGCATCGCAGTATTCGCAGCTTGGCCTCCAGCTCAGTAACTCTAAGCCAAAGCTCCTCGAGCCACAGACATTTATTGCAGGTGTGTTTGCCTCAGATCACACGGTGTCCACCTCTACCTACATACTGCAGCTGCAATACATCACCTACCCTGCCATCTTTATTATATTTTAATTAATTAATTAAAGTCATACCTAGCACAAAAGAAGATGGTTATGGTTGTTGGAGGTTGATCACCTCAGTCCCAGGACATCACTGCAGGAATTCCTCAGGGTAGTGTCTGAGGCCGAACTGTTTTCAGCTGTTTCATCAATGACCTTCCTCCCATCACAAGGCCAGAATTTAAGATGTTGGCTGATGATTGCACAATGTTCAGGGCCATTTGTGATTCCTTGGATACTGAAGCAATCTATGTCCATATGCGGCAAGACCTGGACAATATTCAGGCTTGGGCTGATAAGTGGCAAGTAACTTTTGCACCACGCAATTGCCAAGCAATGACCATCTCCCCTTGACATTCAATGGCATTAACATCATTGAATCCCCCACTATCAAGATCCTGGTGTTACAATTGACCAGAAACTAAACTGGACCAGCTATATAAATACTGTGGCTACAACAGCAGGTCAGAGGCTGGGAATTCTGCGGAGAGGAACTCATCTCCTAACTCCCCCAAGCCTGCCCACAAGGCACAAATCAGGAATGTGAAGAAATACTCTCCACTTGCCTGGATAAGTGCAGCTCCAACAACACTCAAGACACCATCTGTGACAAAGCAGCCCAGTTCATTGGCACCCACCCACAAACACTCACTCTTTCCACCACCGATGCACAGTGGCAGCAGTGTGTACCATCTACAGGATGCACTGCAGCAACTCACCAAGGCTCCTTCGGCACCACCTTCCAAACCTGTGGCCTCTACCACCTGGGAACACCAGCGCCTGCAAGTTCCCTTCAAGCCACGCACCATCCAGACTTGGAACTATTTTGCTGTTCCTTCACTGTGGTTTGGTCAAAATCCTGGAACTCCCTGCTTAACAGCACTGTGGGTGTTCCTACAAAATATGGACAGCAGATGTTCAAGAAGGCGGCTCACCATCACCTTCTCAAGGGCAATTAGGGATGGGCAATAAATGCTGACCTAGCTGGTGATGCCCACATCCATGAATGAGTAAAAAAATAATAAATTTACTAATAAAATTTTAATTAATGCCTGTGCTTATATTCTTATTGTTTGAATTAATTTTCTCAACTATCTGCTTCCCTGTGATATCACGCCTCAATTTTTCTTTCTGAACGCAGCTTTGAATGTCCACAGGCTCCAGGGGCTGGTCCCGCTCAACTCCCAAAGTCCTGCGCTCTCCTCTCTTGCTCCTTTACGCACCATTCAACTCCCGAAGTCTTGGTCTCTCCTCTCTTTCCCCTCTATGTCCCACTCGACTCTTGAAGTAAACAAACAGTACTTCATGGTGTTAACCACTCAGGTTAGCTTGGCCAACCATTGCTTTACCCTTTTGAGTGTGGGCATCAGCACCCTTCACTCTTTTGACTGATTGATGTTAATTCACAAGAGTCCTCAAGTCAAAGCCTATCCTGACCAATCCAAAAATGAGAAATCTCCCACATGTGACATTTGCAATACAACTGGGACTCAGTATCAAAATGCTCCCAATCAAAACTGCTTATAGCTCAATGCCCATTAAACCAACTTGCTCTTTTCGAGCCCTGAAAGTATCAAATCCTGCTGCGGTAGGAGGGTAATGGTTAAGTTCTGATACTTTGACCAACCAGGTATTCTTCATGTGTGAACACGGACAGTGAGTACTAGCATCATAGCTGATCCTGATTCTGGCCAATTACAGCACCCCTATTTGCATCCTGGCTCAGAATAGTTAATTTAACACAAGCCCGAGTGAAATCCAAACTTGGGATTCTGCAGTCTGCAGTCTGCAGCTGGTGCAGGTCAAGTTATTGATGTCTGATGGGGTGTTCTCAGATCCCTTTCTCATTTTCAAGATTCATGGCTTATTGTCCACCTCAGTGCAGGAATGAGCTGAAAATATTGCTCTGTAATCTGACCTGCAAGTTCTGCTGCCAGAGAAATCCTGGAGTTCCAGGGATAGGCCAAAGATAGAAAATAGGAGGATGTTAAAGCTCCTGCTCAGGTGATTCAGGTCTAATTGGGGCCTGGTGGTTTCTGATTTTGAGGGCCTGACATGTAGTTGCAGGTCTGAATTGATCTCATTTTCCTGTCCTTGGTGTCTGCATTAGGCCCTGTCAGGGGGTAGGCCAGATGCCTCAGAGCCATCTAAGTGAACCATGACAGGAAACCCCAGCACTCCTGGGTCTGGGTAGGTTGAAAAGCTTTTCCAACATCACAGCAAGGGAGGCTGATGATAAAGTTTAAAAACTCATAGAACTAAGTGAATTTGTATCATGCCCTAAACCTAAGCAGAAAAAAACCCCAAGGTACTTCACAGATTTCTTCACTTTTGGCTGAATTATTTTCAGCCAAAAATTTAAAGCAAGCCAAAGATAGAGCTATTAGGGCAGATGAGTAAAAGCTTGAACATTAGCGTAGTCAAATCCAGAAGTGGCAAAGGCATGAGCAAGAGTTTTGGCAGCAGCTGGGCTGAGGCAGGGTGGAAATGGGCAATATTATGAAGATGAAAGTAGGCAGTCTTGGTGATGCAGAGGATATGGGATTGGAAGCTCAGCTCAGGGTCACAAAGGACACCGAGTTTGCAAACAGTCTGGTTCAGCCTAAGACAATGGCCAGGCAGGGGGTTGAATTTGGTTGTAAGGGAATAGAATTTGTGGGGAAGGTAAAGACATTAGCTTTTGTCTCCCCAATGCCTAACTGGAGGAAACTATGGCTCATCAAGGAGTAGATGCTGGACACACAACCTGACGGTATGGAGGTAGTGGAAGAATCGGGAGAGGGGTGGAGTGGGGGGTGGGGGGAGATACAGCTGGGTGTCATCAGCATACATCTGGTATCTGACATTGTATCGTTGGATAATGTTGGTGAGGGGCAACAGACAGTTGAGGATTAGGAGGAAGCCAATGATAGATTCTTGGGAGACTGTCGAGGTCATGGTACAGGAGTAGGAAAAGAAGCTCTTGCTGGAGAATCTCTGGCTACCATTGGATAGGTAGGCATGAAACTAAACAAGGGCATTGAGCTGAGTAATGAAGGAAAGGTGTTTGGGGAGGATTGTGTGGTCACCCCTGTCAAAGACTACAGAAAGTTCAAGAAGGATGTGGAAGAATAGTCCACCATAGTTACAGGTAGCTGTCCACGAACAACCAATATACATTAAGAATATACTGGCCATAGAGGCGGTGCAACGAAGTTTACCAGACTAATCCTTGGGATGGGGGGATTCTCTTTTGAGGAGGGATTGAGGAAACTAGGCCTGTATTCTTTAGAGTTTAGAATAATGTAAGGTGATCTCATTGAAGTGCACATAATTCTTACACGGCTTGACCGGGTAGATGCAAGAAAGATGTTTCCCCTGGTTGGGGGAGTCTAGAACCAGGGGACACAGTCTTAGAATAAGAGGCAGGCCATTTAGGGCTGAAATGAGGAGGAATTTCTTCACTCAGAGGGTGGTGAAGCTTTGGAATTTTCTACCCCAGAGGGCTACAGAGGCTCAGTCATTGAGTAAGTTCAAAGCAGAGGTCGATAGATTTCATGATACCAATGACATCAAGGAATACGGGGATAGTGCGGGAAGATGGTGCTGAGGTAGATCAGCTATGATCAGTTAAATGGTAGGGCAGGCTTGAAGGGTCGAATAGCCTTCTCCTGCTCCGATGTTCCTATTACTCATGGTGGGAAATCCAGCTTTTCAAATGACTAATTTCTGAGAAATTGGTAGAATTATGCAGAACATTTATACAGATTCAGTACCCACATCCTTCTAGGTACTTATTTCTACAGAATTCACCAAAGCTCACTGTTTCATGCCAGTTGAAGAACTTTAGAAGAGTATTTCCCATTTCTTCACCTTTGTGCAGTTATTGACAACACAGACAACAGCAAATTTACATAATGTTGTCAAAGAGCTATTGCATTTCTCCCATGCATGGCCCATCAGTTTGTGTTTCCTTCTTTATAAAATGGTGTTGAAAAAATCTTTAGCGTTTCAAGGAAAAAGTTATTTGCTTTCTGCTCCAACTGTTGCCCAAGGTCTTGCTCAGGAAGAAACTATTATTGCTGTCTCTGGAGAAATTTATGCTAATGCATGAAGAAAAAGATGTCAATTAGTAGCAGAATGCGATATAGTTTAGAGAAATGTTGAAATAGGTCCTCTGAGAACACAAGTTACTGCAGTGTAGATTTACCTTATATGGTTTTGTACTCTTATGTTTAGTTTAAAATTCTGCATCAGAAATATTTCAAGCATACATTGTGTAAAGAGGAGTCTGCTGTATTTACATCTTCCCAGCTGATCGCCTATGGTACAGCTCACATTACTCTGGGGTCTAGATTACTGTGATGACAGTAACTTGGTCCCATTCTGAGACAGGGACTGGGACACAGTTGTTTGGCGAGGGCATGAGGTTCTTGAGCAGAAGAGAGGAAGCTTTATTGTCAATTTAAAAAGAAACACATGTTATTGGGGTGTTTAGGTTAAGTGAGTGGGCAAAAACTTGACAGATGGAATGTAATGTGGGAAAATGTGAGGTTATGCACTTTGGCAGGAAGAACAGAGCAGCTGAATATTAATTAAATGGAGAAAGACTGCAGGAGGCTGCAGCATAGAGGGATTTGGGAGTTCTTGTGCATGAATCCGAAAAAGCTAACATACAAGTTCAGAAGGTAATAGGGAAGGCAAATGGAATGTTGGCCTTTATTTCAAAGGGAATGGAGTATAAAAATAGGGAAGTCTTGCTAAAGCTATACAAGGCACTAGTTAGACCACACTTAGAATACTGTGAACAATTTTGGTCCCCTTATTTAATGAAAGATATACTGGCATTGGAGGCAATCCAGAGAAGGTTCACTAGGTTGCTCCCAGGTATGAAGGGATTTTCTTATGAGGAGAGGTTGAGTAGGTTGGGCCTGTACTCATTGGAATTTAGAAGAATGAGAGGCGACCATATTGAAATATATAAGATTCTTAGGGTGCTTGACAGGGTAGATGCTGAGGGGTTGTTTCCCCTTGTGGCAGGGTTTAAGACCAGAGGGCATAATCGCAGAGTAAGGGGGCGCCCATTTAAAACAGAGGTGAGGAGGAATTTCTTCTCTCAGAGGTAGTCAATCTGTGGAATTCTTTACCGCAGAGGGCTGTAGAGGTTGGATCGTTAAGTATATTCAAGGCTGAAATAGATAGATTTTTAATCAGTAAGGGAATCAAGGGTTATGGGGAAAAGGCAGGAAAGTGGAGTTGAGGATTATCATGATCTCATTGAATGGCGGAGCAGACCCGATGGGCCAAATGGCCTACCTCTGCTACGTCTTATGGTCTTATAAGGCTAGCAAGGCTGAATTCATTGCGTTTCCTTAGCTGCCCTGAGAAGGTCCTTTCCTTGAACCCCTGCAGTTCTTATGTGGTGGTGTGACCACAACATTGTTGATGCAGTACAAAAACAAAAATACATGGAAAAACTCAGCAGGTCTGACAGCATCTGCAGAGAGGGATATAGTTGACGTTTCAAGTCCGTATGACCGTTCATCAGAACTAAAAAATATAGAAATGAGATTAAATATAAGCTGATAGAAGGGGGTGGGACAGGTAGAGCTCGATAGGGGGCCAGTGATAGGTGGAGGCCAAGAAGAGACTACCAAAGATGTCATAGACAAAAGGACAAAGGGGTGTTGACGGTGGTGATATTATCTAAAGGATGTGCTACTGAGGACTTTAAGGGTAGCAAGCAGGACAAGCTAGTGGCAGATGGCCCTAGTGGGGGTGGGGTGGGGGGAAGGGATCAAAATGAGCTAAAAGGTGGAGATGAAACAATAAATTGAAATAAATTTAAAAATAGGTGGGAAAAGAAAAATATATTTTTTAAAAAATTAAAATTATTGGGAAAAGGGGGATCGGAACGGGGGTGGGAATGGAGGAGAGAGTTCATGATCTGAAATTGTTGAACTCAATATTAAGTCCGGAAGACTATAAAGTGCCTAGTCGGAAGATGAGGTGCTGTTCCTCCAGTTTGCGTTGAGCTTCACTGGAACTTCTGACTAGGCACTTTACAGTCGATAGTCTGGCAGGTTGCTGTCGAAGTACGTTCAGTCAGTCTGTCGTGCTATGGGTAAATGCAGCCACCAGGGTGCACTGATTAGGCTGCTAACAGCCTGACACAAATAGGTAGCGTGAGTGTCTCATACTCCACCCAACTGTACCTGAAAAGTGACACCTGGGCCCTACAACTGGGCGATTTATATATTTAAGGAGCTACTTGCCTGAAAGGGGGTGTGCTGCTCGCTTATTTACAGGCCTGCCTGAAAATTGTGGCAGGTGGGCCTTGGCGTCAATGGGGTTCTCCCTACACTCCAACACCACACCAACTGCCAATTGCCTATTTCTTAGCTAATACGAAGTATCATTAGCATGTTTGATTATCAATTTTATAATTTGAGACTATTGCCTTGGCTCTAAAGAGGGTTGTTCATCAAGGATCATATGTATCATCAAGGACCTATATACTACATAGGAAAATGTCCAATAACTGTGAAACAGATTATAACCAATAAGTTAATTGTACTTTCCCTTTTTCCACTTCCTCAAAAGGGATACAAATTGATGATGAAGCAGAAATCCAATCTAGCCTGGTATTCATGAATTTTACATTTGCTAATGGCACTGTCCTGTCTCAGTGAAATATCACAAAGGATTTCACAAGGAGACAGAAAATGTTTCTTTCCTGTACAGTCAATATGTTTATTCAGGGAAATGTTAAATGTTTTTTCTCGCATTTTGCTCAGGATCATAGAACAAAAAAATCAGTCAAGTAAAGCCACGTAAATTAAGGAGTTTTTTTTTAACTAAGACATTTAAAATGAAATCTGGAAAGGCATCACTGATTTAATAAGTCATCAATGTGATTGAACTAGGTTATTTGATCCAGATGACAACCATCTGCTTGGAATTGTTTGTGCAACATTCAAACAAGCATGATTAAGCAGATTATACCACCCCCTTCTATTTTGGAACATTCCAAGCTACTTTGTGGTAGAATGGCACAGTGCATTAGTTTGTGATCCATCTATTTCTGGGCAATGGTTTTAAGTGTATTTCAAACTCTTGACATGAAAACCTTTTTTGGAGTGTGCTCCATGGCTTTCTGCTTGGCATATAATATATCTGCCCAAATTTGGGCAGGCATATTATAATCACATGCAAATGATGTAAATACATCAAATGATGTCATTTGCATTTTGGGCATGCCAGCTACAAGAGACAAGAACCTTTGTATGGGTTCTGACTTTAATTCCACCTGCCCAGCTGGGTGGAGGATTCATACTGCAAAAATTCATTTTCTGCCCTGTTCCAGCTGGGAATCTGCTGGCTACCATTTAACCTGCAGCACGAAAACATGTCAGAAAGGCATCTGCCATGCAGACTCTGGTCTATAACTTTGGATCAACAGATGATGATTAACCACACTTAGAATACTGTGAATAATTTTGGCCCCCTTATCTAAGGAAAGATATACTGGCATTGGAGGCAGCCCAGAGAGGGTTCACTAGGTTGATTTGGGTATGGAGGGATGAGGTTGCTGGAGCAAGTGTATAGCGAATTTCAAGGTGTTACTCATCTTCTGCAGCTCAGTAGAAGTGATGACCCGAGCTCTACGGAACTGCTGGTGTTTGGCAGGTGAACTGTCTCTCAAGATGTCAGGAACTTAGCTCCCTCATCATCCCTCAAGCAATACCCAGTATGATGTCAGAAAGACAGCTGGACAGACCCCCCGACAAATGCTGAAATGCAAAAAGCTGCAGCCAGGCCCTCTCAGGCTCAAGCACCCAGGATTCACTGGCCTTGGTCATCTGAGAGGCCCACTTGAGCAGCAGTAGTTGAAGCCACTGGGGGAGCACCTCATAGGAATATTAAAATAATAACATCTTCTGTTAAGACACACGCTATGGGTTGAGCACTAGGGTGTAAAACAATTTAAGTTCAATCTTCGGTGTGTAAATAACTTCATTGCCTTTTTAACGTTTGGGAATTTGGTTTATGGCATCCTTTCATTGCAGTTAGTTTGAATCACCAGAATGTCACAGTTATAAAAGTACAATAATTTGACAGTTCTTTTATGCAGTTTGGAGGGAGTAACGAGGATTGTTAATGTAGAGGGACTTTTGGCACTTTTCAGCTGCGTGGATTGAGGTCAACGAGAGGCCTTTGGCTTCAGTTTAACCTGGGCCTCCCTGACTGCCTCAATCACCTGCTGGGCTCTAACACACCCAGCTGATGCCCTGGTGTTTGAGACAGCTGCTCCTCCTCCTTGCAACTGTCCTTCCAAACAGAGTGGACAAGCAATAATCCACCCACACCAAGCAGACAGTACCTAATCAGGGTGAGCAAAGTCAAAAAGTGAGAAAAAAACTGTAAGGAGAGCAAAATACTGTGGATGTTGGAGATCTGAAATAAAAACAATAAGTGCTGGGAAGACTCAGCAGGTCTGGCAGCATCTGTGGAGAGAGAAACAGCATTAATGTTTCGAGTCCAAGGTGATTCTTCTTCGGAAGATGCTGCCAGACCTGCTGTTTTCCTAGCACTTTCTGAGAAAATAGCTGTGGTAGCTGACCAATGTCTTGGAAATTCAATAAACCTGCAATACAAGAATCTCTACTATAATCTTCTGCCTTCAGGTAAGGTAGCATCTAAAGTCTTGTAGTAGCTCTGATCAATCAGCTTCTGAGGTCCATCGTGCTAGGTTTTAATGAGCAGGTCAGCAATTTGGTGGAACCCATTTTGGGGTCCCAATTACATCAAGGGACCCCTCCTTATATATATTTATTAGGCACCTGTCAAAGTTGCAAAGCTTACGAACATGGATATGTATTATGAGGGCCCGGCTGTAGTGTCCCTGGAGGTGACTGCACTCTCCAAGGTAGAATACAGAGTGCTGAAGCCATGTGAGATAACACTGCTCAGGCTTGAAGTGGACTCCACACTCCCTGTTGATGAAACCCCTTCTCAGGATTTCTAATACCTCATACAGATGCTTGTGTGAAGCAAGCAGGCTTCTTCTTATTGATGGGCCCCTGAAGCCAGCATCTCCATGGTTCTCGGCAGACATGGGAGAGGACATCGCCCCTTGGTGGACTTCCTCCCTGCCAGCACTACCTGTTCCTGTGTACTATTGCTGGATGTATCACTGTGTGCTGACTCCTTTCTCTCACTCTCCAACCCAGATACAACACCATCTCTGCAATGGTGCTTGAGATTCATGTTTTGTGTGATGGTGTCTCCCCATAAGGATCTCCTCCTCAGAGTTTTTTCTTAGAGGGCATCTGGCTGTTGAGAAGGACCTAGAGGAAAGAAAAAAGTGACACAGTAGTAATAAGAGGCTGTATAGTTGCAGAAGAAATGCATCACATTGTCATTTGATGTAGTCAAGCTAGCTGAATGTGCTTGAGAGCTGCTCCTCCCCTGGTCTTGATCCTTTCATGATTATTGTCCCCTGCTTTCTCTTGCGGAGATGTTGAGTGACTACTGAAAATGATAGTGCAGATAGACAGAGCATGAGGCTTGTACTTGTAGCACATATGCTGAGGGGGGAAGAAGCAAAATGCAGAATGAAGTTGTGTTGAATGGGAACCAAGTACCTGGAGTGTGAAATGATGATGGAGTCCTGAGAAATGTTGTTGGTTCTGCAAACGACACCAAGTGAGAAGAGAGTGGTGCTAATGATTGATGTGAAGGGAACAAGGAAAACGGTTAGCTTGGAATGGGAATGGGAGGTGGTCAATTGTACTGTGTGGTGAAGGAAGTGATGGAGGGAAGGAAATTGCTCATAGTGCACAGGGAGTGAGTGAAAGACAGCAGCCTGGAGACAGCCCAATTAATAAAGATCAGTACTCGCTCCTGCAACTTTAGTGAGGCCACTGGAGCATTTCCTGCAGTGTATCCAGACACTCCTCGAGTTGACAATCTCTGTAGGTTCTCTCCATGCCTGTATTTGACAGCTTGCAATTATTAACTTAAAACCTATATTCTCTACTTCTGCTCCTGCAGTTAGTTTTAATTTGAATTCCAACCTAATTTTTTTCATACTCTTTAACACTGAATAAACCTCTACAATATTACCTCTCAGACAATACCTTTCCAGGCTAAGAAGCCCAAGCTTTTTGCTATAATTCATTCCCCTGATCCTAAGGATCATCTTTTTGCAGAGCTCAGAGCCCATTGTTTCCAGTGTGGAATTGGTGGCCAATGCCACGCTGGCAGTGGAAGTTAGTGGCACATGTGCTAAGCCATTTACCATTCAGTGCACATCATATCAGAAGTGGGTGCGCTTGCGTGAATGCTATTTTGGAACTTTACAGGCACTTGCAGCAACCAAAAAATGCTCACTATTGAACCCATTTTCACCCTCTTATTATCAAAGGAGTATGTGGTATCTATTATTCCTATCAAAATGCATTGCCTCAGTCTAATCTATATTGAAGTTTATTTTTCACTGTCTTCCTGTATTTTGTCATAGTCCTCCACTGTACTAACTCACCCTGCAATTGGGTGTCATTCACAAATTTTGAAATTTTACTTCCAATTCCTGAGCCCAAATTGATTATGTAAATAGTCAAAAACAATGCTCTTACCACCGATCCTTGTGAAATACCCCTGCCCACCATTTGCCAATTAACCCCTATTCTCTGTTTTCCGTTTTGGAGCCAGCTTGCTATGCATTGTGCTACTTGTCCCCTGATTCCACATGTTCAGATTTTTATTTATGAGTCTATCTTATCAAAGGGCTTTTGGGAATTTAAAAGATAATTGGATAACTTTTTAAAAAGAAAAACATAGATGAATATGGGAGATTGGATTAGGTGAGATAGCCCCCACTAAAGAGTTGCCTAGCAAAACTGACCTCCTCTTATGTTTTAATTTTTATGCTTTGATACATAAATATTGTCCGTATGGTAAGTGTATGCAAGTGATCATTATTCACCTACTATTAACAATTTGTGCAATTGTACACAAACAGGAAGATTTAATAAACTGCTTCCATAACCTGAGTAAAAAACATTCTACCTAAGCAAGTAAATTAGAACTAATATTTCCTTCAAATCTTTTGACTCTTTCTCCATTCAGTTGACTCCATTTAAAAGCCAGTCAATTATTTTCCCTGTGCTTCACTCAGCACTCTATGGTACTTTATTTGATGATGTACAGAGTGGTACAGAGAAACAACGAGTGTTATGATAATTATTCGATGAATTATTCACAAGCTGTAGCTGCTTATTCCTGCTACAATTATCACTCATTTCTGTTAGTTTTGTGTTTTTGAAATGTAAATGTGGTGAATGTCACTTGTTTTGATTGTGGACCATGAAAGACCTTATTACGTAGGGCGCTGAGCACATCCATAAAATCAATGATATGGTTCTGAGCGATTCACAGACACAGTTATACTCTCACAGTTAGTGAGGCATTCCTAATACTATCACAGGCAGCTATTTATAGCTAGAAATCAGCTTTAACTGTTAACACGTTATTACAATAATGCTTGGAAAGTGACATTGTTACTTTGTTCTGACTAGTATCTAGTTTACAATATATGCCAGTTAGTCTGTTCTGTGGATGTTGCATTTGTGTGCTAGTTATTTTCAAAGACAAATGTGGAGAGTCAGACTTTATGTTTTGCCATTTGACAAATGTCCACAACTAGTGGTAGAAACTTCCTATTGACAGCAGTTAAAAATAAAACCAGCTCAAAATCATTTAATAATCTCTTCAAGGAACAAAACACCATTAGCATTCCCAATGCATTCATTTGTGCTTTCAGTTAAGTCTGTAAGGACCACCCACTGTTCAGACCAAAAGTGGTCCTTATGAACAGTAATGAAGTGCTAGAAAATAAAACCCTCCAAAGACATTAGGACTGTCCATTATTCTTTTATTTCACAAATGATGTATAGCAACAGTGTGCACTAACATGGTTCATCTAAATAATTTGAAAATCTGAATCTGTTACAATACACTATGAAGTATTGATATTCATCACAGAACGATCGCTAAATCTGTTTAGTGACAATAGGCCAATGCATTGTGGTATGCCTAAATAATAGAAAGAAAAAGATTTCCATTACTGTACAAGAGAATAGTTATTCATTCTAGTGACAACTTCAGTAGCTATACTATTTTTCAAATGTATATTTCTGTTACTTTAATAATCAAACCATAAATAATCAAATATAGAAGAGTTTGGATTAGATGATTATCATCAGATGATGCCAATGATTAGAAATCTATGTTGTAATATCGGTTCTATCAGAGTGTAGTCTTGAGTGCTCCCATTGCACTTATCATGCTGATAACTGCATATTTCAGGTGTCAAATTAATGCAAACAGATTATCCAAGGAGGTACCATTTATGATAAAAGGGGAAAATGCTGGAAATACTCAGCAGGTCAGGCAGCATTTATAAAGGGAGAAACAGAGTTAATGTTTCAGGCCGATGACCTATGGCCAGCACAGAATTTTCTGTTTTTGTTTCAGATTTCCAGCATCCTTGGTATTTTGCTCTTAGGGATCACTTATATTGGTTCCAGAAAATGGCACCTGTAGGTTTACTGGATGCCACTGGAAATGTATGGTGCATTGCAAGTCATATTTGCAAACTATGAAATTTGCTTGTGTGGTGCTGCTTGAAATGATGTTATGCAAAATAATTTCTCCTCCATCATCCCTTTCATAATCCCTGATTTAGAAGGTAACATTACACATTTTAAAAATTGCAAAAAAACACTACATCATATACATGTGAAGACTAATCTAATTTAATATTGGAGTGCACAAAAACTATCAAGCGGTAAAGCATTTGCGAAAGATTTATTGCCAAGTCAGGAATAGTGTAAAATGATCTCAAAGCTTACACTTTGGTGCAATGTTTAAGTAAACTACAAATAACACAGAACAAACTATAGTCATGAATAGAAAACTATGTAGTCATGGTAGAAAACAGCTTTACCACTACTCTTTTGAAAACATCACTGAGCTCTAAAATAGAAACCATTTAACATAATGTCCACTTTACACCTGCTTTGCCTCAACATCCCAAGACGCTTTGCAGACATGCTATAAGTTATGAGCACTGAACTTTAAATAAGGGTTTTGAAGTATTGACCTAAGAAAAAGTTGCACTCTAAGTAACTGTTTATTTAACAGACAGTAAACTTTCTCATTGCTGCTGCACAAAGTGAGTGTAAACTGATCATTAATTATCTCACAGCTGGTTGTACAGTTTTATGGGCAGAGGAAGTTTACACTACTTTAATTCCTTGCGGAGCCTCATAAATTGCATGGAGCAAAGTACATTAGTGAGCATGCCCTTCCATGCTCTTTAATGTTCACTCTCTTGTGACAAATCATCTTTCTGAACCAATCCGGTGCAATACCTGCTCCAACACTTTTCCGAACCACACACTGCGGCTTCTAATGCCAATGCCAGCTAGAATAATTCTCTAAGGGTGATGGATCTTTTAAGACCTGTCAAATATTAGAGAGATATAAAAGCTGAGATTGAGTTGCTGCCTTTTCCAACTCTTGCCTCAAGACTGTCAAATGGCACTGAAAGACCCACTAAAACAAGATTTTGCTACAGAAACATTTGTTACATGCCTTGAGAATGAAATCTTCATTAACTCAAAATAAAATATTGAAAATAGACAAGGAAAAAAACTCTCATGTCATATGTGAAACTGATAATGGTTTACTTCAGTATGTTTAGAGAGGATAGATAAGTGCACCATTAGTACAGCTAATAAAATATCAAGCAAATTCTTTTTCTTGAATATACAAGAAAAAACATACTAGGGAGTTCAGTTCTCGCTGTGCATCAGTTTAATTGTGTTGATTAACACATTTGTGTAACTCTGTCTTCCCAATTATCCTGTGATTGCTAACACTTAATTTATCAGTTTAGCTACTGTGTTAAAGTAGTGAAACATAAAGCTGATTAAATATGTCAGCAACTATATGAAGGAAATGAAAGCCACACCTGAAGAAAGTGGGAAGGGGGTTGAATCTCTACAATGGTTTTCCAGATCATCCACTGTAATTTTGGCAAAGGAGTCAAGGAAACCCAAAACACAAAGGTGTAACCATCATTTAACTTATTAGCTCCTCTACCAAAGTTACAGCAGAAGACTGGAAAAAAACAAATCCACCACCAATGATTTTAAACCCAATGTCATTAAGGCTATGATCGGTGACATGGCAAGTGGTTAAAATGCAATTATTTAGGCTGTTTTTGAAATACATTATAAATTTATAGAAATACAACAATATTCACTATAAGGCTGTCAAATTTGAAGAAGGATGAGAGGGGATCTGATTGAAACTTACAGAATACTGAAAGGCCTGGATAGAGTGGACATGGGGAAGATGTTTCCATTAGTGGGAGAGACTAGGACCTGAGGGCACAGCCTCAGAGTAAAGGGAAGACCTTTTAGAACAGAGATGAGGAGAAACTTCTTTAGCCAGAGAGTGATGAATCTATGGAATTCATTGCCACAGAAGGCTGTGGAGGCCAGGTCATTGAGTGTATTTAAGACCGAGATAGCTAGGTTCTTGATTGGTAAGGGGATCAAAGGTTACGGGGAGAAGGTGGGAGAATGGGGTTGAGAAACTTATCAGCCATGATTGAATGGTGGAGCAGACTCGATGGGCCGAATGGCCTAATATCTGCTCCTATGTCTTATGGTCTTATGGGAAAACCCAGATAATGGGCATGGGGAATCACAATGGACCTGCCCCAGTTGCTTCCAAATGCAGGCAGCGCACAAACTTCATGCTGCTTGTTCATTTACATGATCGCAGCACACACCCTGCAGTAAGCTTGCTGCTGAGTGACTGCATGCCTGCACGGGCACGGGGTGAAAAATCATGAGGCGCTAGCATGAATTCTAGTTAGCCTAAAGTTAGCTTAAAGCCAACCTGCACCTCTTAAATAGATTGTTCTTTTATCTAAAACAGGTGCTACAAGTTATTCTGGCAGCGACTTTCCTCCAAGAAAGCAAAAATGGCAGGGATAAAAGCAAAATACTGCAGATGTTGGAAGTCTGAAATAAAAACAGAACATGCTGGACAACCTCAGCAGGTCTGGCAGCATCTGTGGAGAGAGAATCAGAGTCAATGTTTCGAGTCTGTATGACTCTCCCTTCGGCGAAATGGCAGAGAGCAGGCTCTGGGGTTCTCTGATGCACCATTGGTGCAGGAGGTGGACAAGAGAAGAAAGGTCTCCATCCACAGGGAACTAGAAGACACTCCAGACAGATACAGTAAGTCCTCACTTAGAGTTGCAGTTGCGTTCCTGAAAAATCACGACTTTTAGTGAAACACTTTAAGTGAATCACACTTTTCCATTAAAACCAATGTAAAATCTGTAGTTAGGTCCAATGGGACCTTCCTCATCAGGTAAAAAAAAACGTTAAACCCTGTAAGTTTAAGGATTTTATATACTATTATATATATTATTAATATATATATCAATATATTTTATATGTTATTTTACAATGCTAAATTCCTACATTGGCAAATGAAATAACTCTTAAATAAAATACATTAAAAAATATAAAAGAAATATGGTAAGTTTCTATTTACAGTACCTCCCCCCCGCTACCGACCATACTCGCCACACATCTCACTCTCCGACCCCCGCTGGCTGCTGCAGCCCCTTCCCCCTCTCTCATCCCCCCGACTTGTGGCCTCTCCCGCTCCCCGCCGACCCTCTTGAGTTGCGACCTTCCCCGCTCCCTGACTCACCCTCTCATCGCCCCCCTCCCGCTCCACCCGCTCCTCCCGCTCTCCCACTTGCCGCTTCCCTCTCCTGAACCCTCCCTGTGAGCGAGAGACAGGAGGAGCAGCTTCGACCCTCATTTTAAAAAAACAACACATGGGCACCATCAGGGCCCCCACTTTCACCACACCTGGAGCTCCAGCTTCGGGATCGGAGCCGGCTCTTGAACAGGCAGCGGCGAGTGGGAGAGTCAGGCAGCACGAGGTTCGCCCAGAGCCAGGACCGATGAGAGAGCCGGGGGTGGGGGTGGGAGCGGCAAAGATCGCCAGTCAGAGGGTCCAGGGAGCGGGAGGGGCCACTCCAACCTCGTGCCTATCAGCTCATGCGGCCCTAGGTCAGACCGGGAGGAAACAATGTCAAAATTAATCTCACGGGGCTAATTGCCCCATTAACTGAACGTTAAGGTGAAACAACATTAAATGGGGACTTGCTGTACAGTGAAAGCAGTGAGATGCGATAGCTGTGCCAGTCAATGCCAGCAGTCTACCCCCGAGGACCTGGAAACAGTACCGTAGGAAATTCAGTGACCTCACATCAGGGGTTAGTGTGAGTTGATACACGTTCAAATGTCATATCCTTACAATTGAACCACTCGCTCAAACACTCTTCAATGCACTCCTCTCACTTAGCTATCAATGATTTTCATCAACCACAACTCATACCTCACCTCCATAGCTTCACTTCACATGGTTAGCAACGTTGCAGGCCACATAGTCACTTCTCACAGTGCCCTCATTGACAAATATCCAACCATGACAGTCGCATCACCCAAATAGATTGCACCACACTCAAAGATCCCTGTCTTTGCAGAACAAGGTGGCACACAATCACAGGCAACAGCATGTAAGAGGCATAGCTGCATAATCTCAACCCAAAGGAATAGAATGACCATGACTGAGGCAGTAGCCAATGGAGTGGCTTAAAGCATTGAAGATGACCTAATCATACCTAATCCTCCTCACAACCCACTTCCCTCTCATCCGACAATCTCTTCTAATAAACAAACTGTAGATTGTCTAGGCATTTACCTTTTGATTTCCTATCCCTCCCCCTCACCTCACTGTAACTCCATCTTTGTGCCTTCCTCCTTTCAGATACCCAAGAACTAACATCTGGCTAGCCAGTGGTGCAGGAGCAAGATGCGGAAGATGGACTGATGGTGAAGGAATAATGTCAGTCGTTCTAACACTCATAGCCATCATTTCAGATGCTGACACTGTATGTACTTTAGAGAATAGTTAAGCACGGGATTTGCATGTGATGAGACACTGGACATGAGTGGCCTTCAACCAGGGGAGGGAGAAAGAAGAGTGCAGATGCCAGCTTGCTGGAGTGTGAGGTTCTACATGGGATCTGCTCCAGACAGCCTACATGGGGACATTGATGGGGTGGCAATAAGAAAAAGGTTGATGGATATGAACTCAGACATGCTTGGTGCATTGGCAGGTCTGTCAGAAAGCTTATGGTCATTGTCAAGAAGCAAGGAGGAGTCTGGCACCAACCTTGCACATGTGAAGAACTTTGAGGACATCATTCCTGTGTGTAAACTCCATTACCAAACATAATGCAGTGTTTGATGGCTGACGTCTCGGCTTCCATGGTAGCATAAGCAGAAGCCACCCAACATCTGAGTGTTGTGGTGGAAGCTCAGGCTAAAGCTATGCAAGCTGAGCTTGTTGCCCCTTAGGCTCATATTGCTGCCATTGTTTTTATTAGTGTTCAACGGGGCTTGTAGAGTCTCACAGCAATCCAGCAATCTGTCCTCTAACGGATTACAAGCATTATTGAGGCACTGCTATGGGGGTAATGGCAATGGTTTGGTGGGCCATAAACCTGCTGTTCTCTCTCAGGATGACAGCGTTTGTCCTCCCACCACCCCCATTCTGTCAATGCCCTTGATGTTGCCTGTCAGCCAGCCAGCCTAGACTGCTGCCATCCATGCTTAGATAAGTAGTCCACAATGGGGCAAGGTTGTCCTACAAGGCCATGTGCAGTCTCCCTCACTGAAAGTCAGTAGTTTTCTGTCGACCATGCGGCAGTCATTGGGGTAGCACTTGCCACTAGGACAGGCAAAGGCACACAGAAAACAAGCACTAAAGAAATGTGCAAGTGATTAGTTGACTTTTAGGCGAAATATTGGATGGTTTGTGAAATAAAGTTGGTTTGGAATAATTGTTTTGTGGCAGCTATTATTTTAGCATTGTGGCCAAGAGGGCGCTGTGGTGGTCAGTAGCGAAGGGAAGATATGTGTCTGTTGAAGAGTGCAGAACTAGGGCTGTGTTCATTGCAGCTACAGTCAGATAAGCTGATCATGACAACCTAAGCAGAAAGGGGCTGTGTTGATTGCCTCCTCCTCCTTCTCTTCAGCTGCTCAACTGCTGCAAGGGCTCTCATGTTGCAACATTGTGCGGATGCAATAGACCATGATAAATCATGACACATGCCCTGCCAAATTCTGCAGGGCTCTTCTAGAGTGATCCAGTAAGTGGGAACATTACTTAAGCACCCCAGTGGTCTGCTCAATGGCAATTTGTATGGCAGTACGGCTCTCGTTATATGAATGCTGCCCACATGAGTTGTGCAATGGGACTATGAGCCAGGTGGCCAGTATCCCTTGTTGCCCAGTAGACACATTCTGTTTTCTAGTGGTGATTCAAGTGTTGATGGTACAACAGACTGGTGCAGAATAAAGGCAATCATGATTGCTGCCAGGATACTGAGCATTGACAGTGAGCATAATTTTTTTTTCATGGGATGCGGGTGCACCTAGCAAAGCCAGCATTTGTTGCCCATTTCTAATTGCCCTTGAGTGGCTTGCTAGGCCATTTCAGAGGGCAGTTAAGAGTCAACTACATTTCTGTTAATCTGGAGTCACATGTAGGCCAGACCAGGTAGGGGTGGCAGATTTCCTTCCTGTCATGAAGATGTTAATCTATATAATGTTATTGGAAATTATTTTAAATTGGAGTTGTAGTAGGGTCTGTGTCTGTAGGTGTGAGTATGTGTGTCTTAATTGGATTAAAGCCTCCAGCTAGTCTGGGTGCTTTGATGTATAGTAGTTTTGAAATGTTAAACAGTAAGGAAAAGAGTACATTTGCATTTTGTTGAATAAACCATTCAAAGACTGCGGGTGAAATTTTGCACCTAGCTTGGAGACACCAAGCAATATGTTTATATTACTAATAAAATTGGTACTATGAAAGGGGTTTTATTGTTAGAAGAGGTAGAGTTCAAAGGGCCTGGTGATACAATGAGAATTTAAATTCAAATGGAAGGCTAGGTATATACAGAAAAAGAGTTTTGTATGTGATTTAGAGACATGTAAGATCTAAGTGCTTTGCCTGGTGTCTGTTTAAGTCTATGGGTTATTGTTGCCTTGGGGAAGATTACCTGGGAGTGATTAATTTTGGGATTTGTTTAATAGTTATAATGGTAGTAATTTGTATACATATGTGCGTGTTTAATACCTTGTTAAATTTTAAAAATGTTTAACTTAATTTATATAAAAAAGCCTCTTGAGGCTTGGTGGGTTTCATTTCTGAATTCAGAGCTGCATCTCAAATATACCAGTTGAAAATATAGGTTATGACAGTTGTTTAAAGTTTCCCTCTGGGGTTTTAAAGCCTTTACCAACTGCTGTGACATAACACTTTCCTAAAGGACATTAGTGAACCAGATGGGTTTTTACAATGATCGATGATAGTTTCATGGTCACCATTACTGAGACTAGCTTCATATTCCAGATTTTTTACTAACTGAATTTAAATTAGCCAGCTGTCATGTCTCACAACCCCAGACCATTAGCCTGGGCCTCTGGATTACTAGTCCAGTGACATTACCACTACATGGTCACACAGCAGCTGAACTTTGAGGGATTAGAACCCCATGCAGTTGTGGTACATCTCTGAATTTACATGCGGTACCCACTAAGCAACGTGTATGCAGTCAATGACATGCTGTGCCATTGTGAACTCTGCTATCCTGGTGAAGCCATGTGCTTGCTCCACCTTATTTGGTCAGAGAGGATGCAATGTATTCCTCTTTCTTTGCATACGGAGTCAGTGGCTTCCCTTATGCAGCAGCATTTGGCAGACTACAAGATGTTGGCGACATCTTGAGTTCCAGCCCAGAAAGAGCCTGTGTGAAGAAGATGAAGGCCACGGTCACTTTTACAGCTGCTGGCAATGGTGTGAGAGTGCAAGTCTGCCTGCATTCAATGAGCACCTCCTTCATGAAACAGGGACAGCACAGTCAATGTTCCTCTGAGGTTTAGGACACAAGAAATGTGGCCTGAACGTCCTGGGTGGATATGGCCTCCTGTTGAGAGGCATTCTACCTCTACGTCTTGTTGATCCTCAAACAGATTGTCCTGCTTTGTCACCTCCCCTCATTCTCCCTTTCATGTTGCAGGCCAAAAAGAATTGAAACAGCACCTATGCCTGGGAACAGGTGTTGTGAAGGGAAACCTTAAAGTGAGGACCATGACCTTCATCACATATCACACCATTCCCTGTAGACCTCACTAACTTTAAGTAGCAGTACAAACCACTGGATACGTTGACTAACTCAGCAACAGCCAGCAGAAATAAATCAGTTACTAACCTGAAAATAATTGATGATCCCCTTACGTTGCTGGTGGAGTAGGGGGTCCTTCTTACTACTGCTAAATGCACGTTCAGCTGTGCTGTGCTAAAGCACTGAAGTTGAAAATTAACATCACTGCCATCAAATTAGCATTACATGCTGACTCATGCCACTATCTGCCTACTCCATATACTTCCAGCATATGCTCCTAACGCCTATGACAACAAACTTTCCAAGATGGTGCCCAGCGCAGTCAGTGTTGACACCATTTTGGACATGTCGGACTGAATATACAGGTCGTACACAATCAAGCATTGATGCAAATGGTTTTTCTCAAAAGCTGAAAATACAAGAAGTGCACAATATTCAGCCTTCATCAAAATAAAAAAAATGTCAGGTGACTTCTTATTAAATGGTAGCGACCCGAATTAAAGAATAATGGGGCATACTTTTTGGACTGATTGTTCCCACCAGCGCAATTCAGGTAGGTGGGGACGTTTTGTTGCAAAAAGCTTTATATCAATATTGAAATAAGGCCTCAATGTATGATTTCCTATTGCTTATGATGATATGTGAACCTTGTCCATCTGCAGTGAACAGAAAGAGATGCTCTAAGTATGTTAGTTTGATTTTCTGTGTTATGTTTTTCTCCTGCATTAATTTTCTTTTTGCATTCTCTTTCATCATGGGATATTCGGAATGTTTGTACAGACACAAAAACTGTCAAATATTATCCACGGAATCCCTGGAAATACCAATGTATTTTAAGCATTCTTAAGAGTTTAGCAGAACAGGAAAATTATAAAAAGGACAATGGACATAAAAAGAGGCTTTTACAATACAAGCACCCGTTCCAGCTCAGGGAACAGCGAACTACTAATCCATGCTGCAGGGTCCCATGCCAGTTGGCAGGACAACTTAAAATTAATGCTGTGGGCTGCTTTTAAAATCAACCAATTTCATCACTCCATGGTGGAAATGTATGAGATGAAAGCAAGCATGTTAGGGAGGTGAACAGGCCCAGAACCACACCCACCATTACACTGCCAGGCAGGTATGTCACACATATCTGGTGATACCACTGGCAAGCAGCATCACTACCAACAACTTTTCTTTTTCTGCCTCTTTCCAGAACATAGGTGATCTGCAGTATCAGCCAGTGTGTTATCCATGCATGTGTTAAACATTGGTCAGTGTGGCCAGCTCTTCAATTTCCTTTATCCATTGAATATTATTTTCTAAAATAGGGGTATGATGGCAGCTGTGTGGACCTGCTCCTCCTCTGCCAACACTACATATTGTTCCTCAGATTGTGACTCATTTGGTACTAACTCCTCAAACTCACTGACTGCAACCTCCATGCTACCTCTCTTGATGATGTAGGTTGCTGTAAGTGGATGCCTTGTAGTGCTGGCAGGCTACTGTTTATGGCTTATGATGAGAAAAGAGGCAAGTGTTAAAATGCTGGCTCCAAGATGTACCTTCTAACAGATCTTGCATTAAGATACAAACTCTAAGTCATGTTTGTGGTTGTGTGAGAAAATGTGCAGAAGAACCAGGCATTAGAACTGGCCCTGAGCCTGAGGAATGGCTGGCACTACAGCCTCACCTTCCTCTCTCCCTCCTTGTTCTCATATGCAGGAACATTCATAATAGCCTCCTCCAGGGGAATGTAATGATTGTAATTTACGAGCCCTCCTCCTGTCTGGGTCTTGTTTCTCCTGTTTCCTGCTTTTACCAGTACCATCAAGTCAGCTGCTGCGGTGATCAGTGACCAGGGTGGGGTAATGTTTAGCAGCAGGGGAATTCTGGAATAGGCACTATGATGATGGTGATACCTCTTAGGGCAGTAACACAGCCGGACTGTCCCACCAGCCCCCATCAATGCTGCACATATTCCAGATAATGTGCAGGGCTAGGCTGCCCACATGTATACAAAATGATAAAACATAACAAGCCCATCACAGGATTCCATTATAAAAGGGCAAAGACTACCTGAATCTCCAGGTACACATTGGCCAGATTCCTTACACACCTCTGCCATTGAGGTAGAAGAAGATGAAGCATAAATAAATTTAAGAGGACATCCATCACATTGCCACCAAAAGGAATGAGATGGTGAGCACTTATACACATCATATAAACAGTTAATAATCAGTTGCAATGTGTCTGCAGAGAGTATTCTTGCAAAGGATTGGGAGCATGTTTTAATCAAGTTGCAGGAATGGGAAATTTTGGAGTTACTGGGGAAATTTAAAGTAATTTAACTGAAAAGATATTTGTGGAGGAGATGGAGAACTTGTAGAAAGGACTGTTCGTACAGCGGACACACTTCCAATCTTAAGAGAATGTCTCACGTATGAGAAATTGTTGGATTAAAATCCTGGTATTCCTTATCTGACACCACTCACCAGATGGACAACAGTGGTTCAAGAAGAAGGCCCACCACTTTTTCAAGAGAAACTAAGGATGGGTGATAAATGCTGGTCTTACTAGCAATGCCATATCTTGAGAATTATTTCCTCAATAATGTATATATTTATCTATTTATTCGTGCATTACTTTATTTTTTTGTGGAGAATCATTGTAATGGGGAATTAAGTTGTGCTTCAATCCAATCATGGGAACATTAACACATTAAGACGATCTGCGTTATTGATTATACTCAATAATGTATTTCTTCAATTCATCCTATAAAGAACCAGAATACCAACCTCTGAATAACACCCTTTATATAATGTGGCATTTTATCTCAGTACTGACCTACTAGTCCTCAAAATTACTGTTAATTATTGTTCATTAGTGGGGATGGTTCCATGTGGTTGTTGTATAAACTCACTGGGGATAAAGTTTTAATCTGAGTTTGACAGGATGAAAATTCTCTCTGATTGTAATTAAAGATTCTGAATGACAGTGTAAATTTGATTGAGGTTTCCCAGTTAATTTTACTTTGAACGCAACACTAGCCACACAGATAGAAGAACATCATTTCATGACCTACCTTCATCATGATTTGCATATTAAAGCAGGCCTACTACCTAAAACTGATGCTTTGTGCACCCAGCACGAGATCACTTTCAAGTTGTCGCATTTTTGGGGTTAACACTTAGGCTAAAAAAAACATTTTGAGGGAATTACTACCTCATTAACCCCAGATAAGCAAGTTAAAGTTATGTATCTATGTATTGATCCAGGATCCAAATTGAAAAGATCAAAGTAAAAAGAGATAAACACGGAGAACATCTGACACTTTGTGAAGAAACATAATATGAATGTTGGACTTCATGGTGCAAATGCTTATATGGAAATTAAAGCCAGGACAATTCTCTGAAAATTAATTATATTGGCAAAGAGCAGTCAGAATGGTCTACAGACAATCGCATGTTGCTATGACAGCACCATGACTGCTTTGTAGAGGTTTAACTTTATGAGGCCCCAGATTATTTGATAGAAGTAACCTTTTGTGAGGATGGATAGAAAAAACGGTGTTCACTAAGGTTGCTGGTATTGGGAACTTAAGTAATTATCCTTCCAGCATTTCAGGTGACTGATTTATCATGTAGGCACTGATAGGTTTGGAAATCCTATAAAAATTAATGTGGTAGCCATTAAATTAGAATTACATGCTCAAGAAACAGGCCTATCATAACATTTTCAGTGTTTTAGGCAAAGGTGGCTCTAAGATATGAGGAATAACCTAAGTTGCAAACATGAGTTGAATGCAACTTAAATGTCTCCTTCATGCAAAGACATTTTGTTCCCTGTGGATAGCTTTAGCTATCACATGGGACATTTTCCAGCACAAACATTAGCATCATTACAGTAATTCACGAGAGATTAAAATACTTAACAATGCCCAACAGAGACCGAAAAAGGACTGATGTACAGGAATGTGTTGCAGATTTATGAGAGCTCCTTGATGATATCATTTTTTAATTTTCTCTGTTTCTAACTATGTTCCAGAATTCTCAGACTGCACTGATTGAGAAGGAATTAGTGAACCACAAATACATTTAGAAAGATCATATTTGCGTTAAGCTGTGAGGTCAAAGGAAGGACACAAGTTTCAACTTTGAATTTAGTAGATACACCAGATAAGTTATGAACCCATATTTGGAAGTAGAAGATTGATCACATGATAAAGCAAACACTTTATAAAACTAGCACTTAGGCCTGAAAACGGGGAGAAATGTGAGAAAAATATAAATAAAAACGAAATCCAGTCTGATTTCGCTGTGAAAGCTAGATTAGATAGGATAATATGTTTGTTCAGCCTGCCACAGAACAATAATAATGATAATTGCAAAACTAATTTTAAATTATTCATAACTGACAGTAAACTAGATACTGCAAGCGTATCATTAGATTTAGCTTGTACATAAAGTGAACAGATTACATTTGCAGCTTTAAAAAGTAGATGCATTACACCATACGGGAAGTTATTTTTAACAAGCAAGTTGGGGAGGTGGTGGCTGTCTCTGGGCTAATAATCCAGAGATCCACGGTAATGTTCTGGGGACCTGTGTTCAAATCCCACTACAGCATATGGTGAAATTTGAATTCAATAAAAAAAATCTGAATTTAAAGTCTAATGATGACCATGAAACCACTGTTGATTGTTGTAAAAACCCATCTTGTTCAGTAATGTCCTTTAGGGAAGGAAATCTGCCATCCTTACCTGGGTCTGGCATACATGTGACTCCAGATCCACAGTCTTAGTCATCATAAGACTTTTAAATCCTGATTTTTATTGGATTCAAATTTCACCATCTGCCGTGGCAGGATTTGAACCCAGGTCCCCAGAACATTACCCTGGGACTCTGGATTACTAGTCCAGCGACAATACCACAACGTCATCGCCTCCCCTGAACAAGCTTGCTGCCCTTGTTCTTCTAAGTCAGTAGAAGTCACAGGTTTGGAAGGTGTTGTCAAAGAACAGTCATGAATTGCTGCAGTCTATCTTGTAGACTGCAGTCATGGTGTACCAGTGGTGGAGGGTCTGAATGTTTAAGGTAATGGGTGGGATACCAGTCAAGCAGACTGCTTTTTCCTGGATATGCCAATTGTCTTAAATGTCATTGGAGCTGCACTCATGCAGGTAAGTGTAGGGCACTCCATCTCAAGCCTGACTGTGCCTTGTAGATTGTGGAAAGGCTTTGGGAGTTGAGAGGTGAGTTGCACAGCACAGATTACCTGGTCCTGACCTGCTCTTGTAGCTGCTGTATTTGTGTGGCTGTTCCAGTTAAGTTTCAAGTCAATGGCAACCCTCAGGATGTTGTTGGTGTGGGATTCCACAATGATAATGCTATTGAACGTCAATGTGAGGTGGTTAGATTCACTCTTGCCAAGTGGTAATTGCCTGGCATTTGTGTGACATGAATGATTTTTGTCACCCCAAATCTGAATGTTGCCCAGGTCTTGCTGCATGCAGATACTGGCTGCTTCATTATCTAAGGAGTTCAAGATGGGACTGAACACTATGCTAGCAGCAACAAGCATCCCCACTTCTGATCTTATGATGGAAAGTCATTGGTGAACCAGCTGAAGATGGTTGGGCCTAGGACGCTTCCCTGAGGAACTCCTGCAGCAATATCCTGAGCCTGAGGTGATTGACCTTCAACAACTACAAACATCTCTTGTGCTATAGGTATGACTCCAACCAACGGAGAGTTTTCAGCAGTTGAATGGTCAAGAGGTTGTCAGGAGAACTGATTGGGGGCTCAGTTGTGGAGTTAGCCAGATGTTAGATGAAATTTTAATCTGTCTAACATTTCCTGGGTAACTACCCAGGCAAGTACGGAGAAGCTGTCCGAAGCCTCTGGCTCTAGCTCGGAGTCGGAGACATTTGTGGAGGGTCCCAGGGAACAGGGAAGTTGAAACTTCCGGGGCAATTCCCACAGAGGTCTGCGTGCCAGCATTTCCACAGGGTCCCAACACACATCCCATCATGCGTCTGGCCTCCAACGATCTGAAGAATGTAACAGTTGGACTATGCTGTCTTCATATCAAGGGTAGTCACTCATCTTATTTTTGGACACTTTTATCCATCTTTGAACTAAGGCAGTAATGAGGTTTGGAGCTGAGTGGTCCCAACAGAACCTATTAAGCGCTGGTGAGCAGGTTATTGGTAAGTGCTGCTTGATAGCACTGTCGTTGACACCTTCTATCACTTTGCTGTTGATTGAAAGTAGACTGATAGGGGGTTTCATGGATTGAACCTCTTATGCTAGGCTTGGTGTTGTAGCATGTGATGCCATTGGAGGAATGCCTTGATCACTGTTTATAAACTGTTGACCTTAAACAGGGTTTAATTGTTTAATTAGAAAATTAAAGCCTTTCCAATCTTTATCCACCTTTGCAAATTATTCAGTATCAATTGCCTTATATCCACTAGTCAGTTAAGAAAACTAGTTAAAAATATTGCTAAATGAATCCAGGCCTTATCATGACTGATTACCATTAAATGATTAATGGTTCAAAAATAGCACAGTTTTTGGGACAATCGGGATATGCAAGTTGGCTATCTCACATAACAGTGGGGCATTAATTAATAAAATTGTTCTTGATGTTTCAAATATCCCCTGCTGTGGCAATGAATATAAGCTGTATTTAGTTAGGATTATGTCTGTCTCTCAATGCTGTTCATTCTGACGAAGCACTTCATAATTTATGACACCGTCTAATTTGTTGTCATTTATTTTCTGTGTTGTATTATTAAACGGTTCTCTGCATTCAGACTAATTGTATCAGTGCAGTATGGCAGAATCCATCAGCAATTGGTCCATTCACTGTGAAGATTTTGTTCATCTGAAAGATATTTGATATTCTTGTTAAAAGTATGCTACACGGTTAGAAATGGGCAAAATCTTCAGGAAGATCACATTGAACATTTATATTTCCCTGTCAAGATTTTAATGCTTCAGCAATAATATATTTTTATTAGTATCCCCTTTCTTTTTGTTAGGGAGTATTGGTAAGGACCACAGTGGATGATGAAATCATCCATCACCTGGCAAAAGCAAGGTTCACCCACAGGTTTTGGAGAGATCATGGGGTTTGTCTCAAAATAAAGATTAAAGTCTACCAGGCAATGATATGCACATCACTTCTGTATGGCGGTGAGGCATGGACGACCTACTGGTGTCACAGAAAGCAACCAGATGCTTTCCACCTTCACTGCTTCAGACCTGTCTGCAACATCAAATGACAGGACAAAATCCCTGACACTGAATGTGCCGCATACCTGGTGCCGAAAGCATGCTCATCAGAACTCAGCTTCTCTGGAACAGCCATGTGGCTCGCATCAAGGATTCCCGCATACCAAAGGTGGTATTCTACAGCCAGCTAAGCACAGGAACCCACACTGTAGGACAACCCAAACTCAGATACAAAGCCATTCTGAAAGCCAATCTCAGTGCCTGTAAATTGAACACTGCTACATGGAAAAAAAAAACCCTGGTGCAGATCCAAATGGCAAGCAATCTTAACATTTGAGGAGAATAGAGTCAGGTCCCTACAGGACAAATGAGTAGGCCACAAAGCCAGTGCCTTCACCCACCTTTCCAACAGTGGCTTCATATGTAACACTCACACTTAGATCTTCAAATCAAGGTTTGGCTTAACATCACGTGAGGCGACACCAACCTAGAAGGTGAACGACTTTTCTCTTTGATGAACACTCATCCATCAAAGCAATGGGAGAATCCATCATTTTTGTTAGTTGATAATAAATATCTGGTATTCCTACTTGGGGGTAGAATTAAATGTTAGGCCCACTCAATGTGCGGTAAATTTGACTGCATCCTTCTGATCTCCTCGAGCTTTACTCACTGATTATTTCAAAAATACTTGACATTATGTTATTAAAAATTAACTCTTGAGATATGAGCATTTCTGACAAGGCTAGATTTACCTGGCCATCCCTAGTTACCATTGAGAAGATGGTGATGGGCCACTGCAATCCATTTGGTAAAGGTGCTCCCACAATGCTGTTTAAGACATTTACAATCAAGAAAACCTCATGTCATTTTATAGTGGCACATTATCTTCCATTAGATCTTTTCAAAACTTGATTTTAGCAGCAATATTGCACTGGGCTAACGAGATAGGGATCTTTATTAGAAAACCACATTGTTAAATGTGAAGGATTCAATAATTCCTTCTTATAACAAGGAGACTGGAAAATCTGGGCCGATGTGTAACAGGGTTTTCTTAAGTGCGACACACACTTAGCAACCATAGGGTTTATTAGGCTTTGATACCAGTAAACAATGTCGTGATGACCACTGCATTTATATTACTGCGCTTCTGTAAAAAAAAAGGATACTCATAATAATATTCAGTTTAATGGACTACGTTATGAAAATATTCCAAGTTGTTATCTGGTGTGATCTACCATTTTGGAATGTATAGTAACTGCTACATCTGTCATGAAATTAATTTGCCTTATGTGTTTATAATACACGTTCAATTCAGGCAGCCTTGCGGGAGAATTGCATGATTTCAATCTTCTATAAATAACCATGGAATAGGGATTCAGAGTTGGGTAAAAGGTCAATACCTCCCAGCTGAATGTGTAGCTGCTTACAAGCAGCCTTACCAACCCTTGCATTGTAAACAAAGAGCTGTAAGATTGATTTTTCGATAATATATTTTCAATCTTGTCCTCCTCTGCCCTTCACCAGTGACTGATATGAAGGGCACTATCCTCAGAAGCTATGAGGGAAAAAGTAGGCCCATTAGCAAATTGTGATGTACAATTACCCTCCCCCCACCTGGTCCAATCATCAACATGTTTGTGGCATGCAGCCTAGCGCGAAACACACTACTGACTGGCTGCATGTTCAACATTGGCACAGCAGCCTGTGTAGCTGGCAAAAATGTACAACTAGCCTGAGCTTCTTAAAGATGGTCTGCCCTTCTTCGAGGGGTGAGATCCACTCAGGTGACAGCAGTTGGTGGTATAGTCTCAGAAAGGCTTTGCTGTAAAGAAGAAAACTTGTCAAGAAGCCACAGGCCAGGAAGAGTGCTCCCAGGTCCTCTGAGGTTGTGCTGAAGGCCTTACTCCAGGAGGTTGAGAAGAGCAGAGGCCCCCAAGGCATACCCTGCAAGGGGATTGGGAGTAGGTAGTCAGGGAAGTGAAGAGTTTGCCCTGACAATTTGGCTACTGTGATGGGAAAAGTTTGATGACTTCATATGAAGGTCAGTGCGGTAAAGTGACGTGCTCTGTCCCTTTAAGAGAATGCAAGTGTACTGATCATGTGACAGCACTGACAAATCGCTGTACAGCGCGGGTAACTGGGAACTGTAAGTCTAGTTCTGGAGGTTTCTGAGTGAGCACGTATGATCTGGTGCTCTGCCCTATGTCTCCATAAACCATCACTGTTTAGTCTTACATCAATCTCTCCCCATTATTGATTGCAAGCAGTAACTGAAGAGAACATAGGAAGGCCTGCAGTTAGAGTTCGGTTGATCAATGAACTCATTTACCCAAGACATAAAATTGGTGACAAGGATGGGATAAAGAACAAAAGAGAATAAATTTAAGATGGGTGAGCAAAGCAACGGAAAGAGCATCTGCACTTAATTTGTGAAATAGGCGACAGCCAGCAATCGGAGCAGAAAGTAGTGAAATTTAAAAAAACCCTGCAGACTTTGCACAAATCCTGGAGCCCATCATTTCCAGTGAGGAAGTGATGGTCATCTCCATGTCAGCAGTTGTGGGCCCAGCCATGGTGGAGGGCCTGGCAGTCGTTGTTTCAGCTTCCACTGCAGCACAGGCAGAAGCAACCCAACATCTCAGTGCTGCAGTGGAAGCACAGATGTAGGTCAGGAGATCCATACTTGCTGCAATGCAGGCCCAAACTTCTGCCATCATGGCTGCAGCTACTGATTTTCAAAGGGGCGTGCAGGGTTTCACAGCAGTCCAGCAGTCTATGCTCCAGCAGATAACTAGGTGTTAATTGATATGTTGCAAAGGGGTGGGGAAGCCTGGGGGATTGTGGAATAAGTGATGATGGAGTGATGTGATGGATGAAATTTCAGGGGAACTGGTGTCTGAGTAGCCGATCACAGACAACTGCCCCGGAGTGAGCCCTCCTTCCTCCTTCTCCTTCTGAGGTGCCCTCCAAAGACCTGCTGCACCCTCTTGAGAGCAAAGTTGTGGAGGGGGCAGCAGATCACAACAAATTTGGAGATCACTCCTGTGAGTATTGCAGGGCTCCTCTCGAGCGATCCAGGCAGTGAAATGCTAACGATCTGCTCCTTGATGTTCCCAGTTGTGACATGGTTCTCATTGTAAGTGTGCTGTCCACACGTGGTTGGGTAGCAGAGGGGAGTCATGAGCCAGGGGTAGAGCAGATAGTCTATGTCATCAGGCAGCCAGTCTCTGGCTCTTTATGGTGACCCAAAGATGGCAGGTATGGTGACTGGTGTAGGATAAATGCATTGCCAGAATAGTGGGTGTTCACCAACCGGATGGCCTGCACACGTTCGCATATCAGCCACACACTTACTGAGTGGTAGCTTTTGCTATTGCGGTACATCTCCACATTTATATGCCTGCAGAGTCACGTGCATACAGCCAATGGTCCCCTGGGTCATTGAAAATCCCACTAGTCTGGTAAAATCAAAGGCTTGATCCTCCTGCTTCTCTCTGTTAAGAGAGAAAAAATGTCCCCTCTCCTGGCACACAGGGTCTCTGCCACCTTTCTGATGCAGTGATGGATGGTGAATTGTTGACAATGTCATCTGCTCCTGCCTGGAAGGATCTGACGATATAGAGATTGAGGGGCATAGTGATCTTCACAACTACTTGCAGCATTGCCCTTGCCCTGCTGTGCAGCTGCAGTTGATGTCAGTGGCACAGTTCAGTGACCAAGTGAAACGTAGCCACTTAGACACTGCTCATAGCTGAGGTGGAGGCAGGAATAGTTCCCTCTGAAGACCCTTGTTGGGTATGACCATCCATTGAGAGCCCACCTCCTTCGCCCTTTGCACAGCTTTATCTGTCTGGTGTGTGTGCTCTGTCTCCCTGTCGTGGTCCAGACCGAAAGAGACTGCAACTATAACCCCCATGACCAAAAGCAGACTTTCCCCTGACAGGCCTTCCAACTCCTCTGACCTCCTTGCCAAAGTTCATTAGCACCACTTTGTAAATCCAAAACATTTTCCGAACTCCTCCAATATCACTCAACACAATACTTATCTCACTTTGCAGCAGCAAAACAAAGACAAAGGCACCTCACCTGAAAGTTTCATGGCCATCCCTTTGAAGAACACTCTTGGGTTGTCCCTCATGCATAATGAAGAGAGGTTGTTAACAGGGCCTCCAGGGTCCAAAAGGACATGCCTGCGCTAGTGCCCTTACAATCATATTGCGCACTGTGGGCTGTGTGAGAAGTGGTAGGAAGCAGTCCAGCTAACATTTTTAAAGTTTCAGACTTCTGTATACTGGAATCAGTGGCACAGCCAGAGTTTGCAGCCTATAACTATTGTTGTCAATCCTGTAACACGAAACAATTCAGGATTATCTTTGCTAGTTTTTTTTTTATTCCATTTCCTCTCTTTTTCTTCTCTTCTTATTTCTTGAAATTGCTGATTCTTGCTAGGGCACAGGCCCACAGGTCCCAGCTATGGTGCAGTATCTTACATGTGGCCGGTGACCAGTAGCGCTAGCAAACGTTTTGACCAGGGAAGATATCACACTGAGCCACAACGCCTACACAGGCATGTTCCAACAGGACTCATCAGATAGTAATTAGGAACAGGAACAAAAACAAAAATACCTGGAAAAACTCAGCAGGTCTGACAGCATCTGCGGAGAGGGATACAGTTGACGTTTCGAGTCCGTATGACCCTTCATCAGAACTAAGACATATAGCAATGAGATGAAATATAAGCTGGTAGAAGGGGGTGGGACAGGAGAGCTCGACAGGGGGCCAGTGATAGGTGGAGGCCAAGAAGAGACTGCCAAAGATGTCATAGGCAAAAGGACAAAGGGGTGACCTTTTAGCCCATTTCGATCCCTTCCCCCAATCCCACCCCCACTAGGGCCATCTGCCACTAGCTTGTCCTGCTTGCTTCCCTTAATGTCCCCATTAGCACATCCTTTAGATAATATCACCACCGTCAACATCCCTTTGCCCTTTTGTCTATGACATCTTTGGTAGTCTCTTCTTGGCCTCCACCTATCACTGACCCCCTATCGAGCTCTCCTGTCCCACCCTCTTCTATCAGCTTATATTTCATCTCATTTCTATATGTCTTAGTTCTGATGAAAGGTCATACGGACTCGAAACGTCAACTGTATCCTTCTCCGCAGATGCTGTCAGACCTGCTGAGTTTTTCCGGGTATTTTTGTTTTTGTTCTAGATTTCTAGCATCCGCAGTATTTTGCTTTTATATTAGGAACAGGAACCCTGGCTACTGTTAATCCAAGCATCCAGAGGCCAAATGTAGCACTGCAACTGAAATCAGAATCTGGTTGAGATCAGCTAACTGTCTGCTCACTGTGCTTTTGATAGTTTTAAATTGTTGAACTCTCACCCCCAACACCAAAAGTAGAGAAAAGTGACTTTCTCCATCGATCATGTCCCAACCCTTTAAACCTTAAAGAAGTCTCTGTTAAATCTCTGCTGAGCCATTTTTGCTTCAGTGAAAATAGTTACAGAATCACAAGTCTCTTTTCTTTCATTCAGATATATTATTTATTATTCAAGTGACTAGAACGTGTTAAAATGCGTTAACATTTATCCTGCAGGAAAGCCACAGTGGATACATGGCACTATCAGAGCAATAAATGTAACACAAGGGGGAATATAAGGGGCAATTTTATTGACTCACATTCCTAGCAGGAGGCCTCACCAGCCAGAGCACATATTGGAAATTTGAATGCACATTGCCCATGATTTTCTGACTGTTCATAGAGTGAAATCCATTCATTTAGTCACCTTAACTAAACAACAGCCTGTCTTAAGAACCACAGGATTAGAATTTCCCTATTAGTCATGTCAACCTAATTGGCCTATAGCTCCCTGCTTTCTGTCTCCCTCTTTCCTTGATTAGCAAAGTTATGTTCACTCTTTTTCAACCCCTGGGGCCTGTTCTAGAATCTAGGGAATGCTGGACAATCAAAAACAGTGCATCCACTATCTCTGTCACTACCTCTTTTAAAACCCTAGGGTGCAGGCCATTAGATATGGAGGATTTGTCAAGTTTTAGTCCCATTAATTTCTCCAGCACTACTTCCCTTTACAGTTACTAGTTTTCTTGAGTTCTTCACCTTCACCAAACCCTTGATTCCCTGCTACTTCTGGATTTTTTTTGTGTCTTCTACCATGAAGCCAGGTACAGGGGGCCAGATTTTGTTGTCCCATTTCGGGACCACGTGGAATCAGGAAATGGAAAAAAATGGCCACTAAGCAGCGAGAGCAGAAGCTCCACCCCTATTTCTGTTCTTTTCAGCAGACCGGGAAAGGGGACTGGTCTGGAAGCCCACACGCCGTTGGTTAGAAGTTGCTGGCATCATTCTGAAGTGGGCATTTCAGAACTTCTGCAATTTTCAGCAAGATGGCCACATTGATGATCACACCAGCAGAGTAGAGATTTGAACCATGGATTGGAAGCAGGATGAGTTTTAAACGCAAGTATAAATGGTGTTGCCTCCTTTGCAGTTCATCATGAACTGCTACAGCCTGAGTTATAGCTATGTTTGCCAAGGCAAGTGATGATAGTGCTGTAATTGGAAAAGACAAGTGACCAATAAATAATGTGGTTGCCAGGTTGTTGGTTCTGACAACTGGAAAGCTGTCAAGTAAAATGACTGTAAAAGTGGAAAAGTCCTCAGAGGCATCAAAATGGATTATCCAGTGGATAAAGTGCTATTCTGCATTGTACAATATTGAAAAGCTAGCCCAGTGTGAGATCAATAGCTGAAACAAAAACGAAAAAATGCTGGAAGAACTCAGCAGGTCTAATAGCATCTGTGGAGAGAAAGACAGAGTTAACATTTCGAGTCTGTATGACTCTTCTTCATAACTGTTTATGGGAGCTTGCTATGTGCAAATTGGCTGCCACATTTTCTACTTTGCAACAGTGATTACGCTTCAAAGATACTTCATAGGCTATAAAGCATTTTGACGCACCTGTTGGGTGTGAAAGGTGCTATGTAAATGCATGTTTTTCTTTTTTTCCCAATCTTTCTGTGGAGGTTTTATTCCTTAAGGGAGTATCTAGTTGCTGAAAATTATGAATTAATTCTTTAAATGTTTGCCATTGCTTACCTACTGTTGTTATCTTTTAATCTAGTTTTCCAATCTAACTTAGCCGACTGCCCCTCATACCTCCATAGTTTATTTTTTTCAGATTGAAGATTCCAGTTTTGGACTTAACTAAACTACTCTCAAACAACATAAAGTTCTATCATATTATAATCACTCTTCCCTAGACACTCCTTTACTGGAGGTAATTAATTAACCCTTTCTTGTTGTCCTGCACTAGATGCAAATTAGCACCTTTGCCAAGTGGAATGTCATGACTATAATTTATTATTTTGGCACAAAATACCTGGTCTCTTAAATTGATGTTTCCTTTCAGTCAGAGGTATCCAAAAAGCATGATGGTAACTCAGCCTTCCTAATCTTAGTTACTTCATATAAAAAGTCACATTTCAGTTCATAGTGAACGCAAGCTTTTGAAATAGACTTCTGTGTTGGATATAAATCAAACATATTTGAAGCATGTTCCAGTTGTAATAATGAAATTGGGGTGGAAATTCACTGATTCAATTTTTATCCACAGGAGTGGGAGTAATTCAGGAAAATTATTGATAATTTCTTTATTTTGATTTGCTTTTGTAGAGGTGAAGGTCACTTTTAGGTGCTTTGGTCATGGGACAAGCTCATGTCCAAACTCTAAATAAACCATAGAAGTGTGCATGCAAGTGCCATCATGCTGGAGTCTATTTCTCCTGCCCTCTCATTTTTCGATGATTATTCAAGTAAAGCACACTAACAACCATTTACCAGTGCAAGCTCAATCAACAGATAAAATGCCTTTTTCAATTAAAATATCCAAATAAATATTCAGATTACAAAGGAGATCAAATTCAGTTTACATCCAAGCAAAATAAAGTTCTTTGAACTTGCATGGCCTGTTGCTAGGATGCATAAGAAGATGGCATTGAATTTCATGCTCTCTATTTTATAAACAGGTCCTGAAAAGCACAAGAAATAAAAATCAGGATATTTTATCAGAGTCAAATAGAAATCATTTGATGAAAGTTCAATGAATTTTCATGAATTCTAATGAAATTTCATCAACCTGAAACATATTAAACAGACCTAATTTCAACCCATTTAAAACCTATTCACTTACACAAAGTTAAAATTGGACCCAATAAGCTGTTTCTCTCTCCACAGATGCTGACTGGTCTGCTGAGTCTTTCATTTCAGAAATCATTTGAATCTGCAGTTTCTTTAAAATCAAATTCATTTTACAGTAACAAATCAGTAAACAAATTGGTACCATTTGCAGGACACATTTTAATTCAGATTAGCTGCAAATTCAGTATAATATGGAATTAGTAACTACTGTGCACATGGTGGGGAGAGAAGAGTCAACTAAGCCAACCCTTGTTATTTGTTGGACAACTTTGAATATTTACTCCCCCTGAGGATTAACACTTTAGCCTGGCAGGAGTTTCATCTTTGATCGGAAAAGTAAAACTGCAGCCAAATTGACATTAATTTGGGAACAACTGTTGTAGGGTGGGCGAGTTGTATTATTAATGATAGAGTTGATCTGAAGACACTTCTTGGCTGGAAACTTTAAGCTTATTTACAATATACTCAGCAACAACTACACATGCGCTTTTAGCTCCAACTCTATCTCTACACTGACTGCTGACGTAGCCCGCCCTACTCTTCTATTGGTTACTACAGATCATGTGATCTTCCTTAACAGGTATTATTCTTAAAGGCACATTACACACTAAATAAAACCATAATTACTGCATTCCTCCCCCTTTAACTCGGCTATACATATTATATTTACAAGTACATATTTTTCAAGACAACATAATATTTACACCGAGTAAGGAATTTACAAGTTCGGTATTTCAGGTAGTTTTCTGGTATGTATGGAATGTCACAGCTCCACAACTTCAGATTCTTAGGCCAGAATTTTCCCGTCGGTGATTTGGGGGCGGGGCCTGCTCGCCGATGGGAAAATGATGCGGGATGACGTTGGGAGGAACCCCCAACATCATCCCGGTCCATTTAAATTTTGAGGAAGGCGACAGTTACTCTGCTTATGCCTTTTACTTGAATGTCTTCACCCGTATATGATTTTAGCTTGGCGGCTGTTTCTTCTACATGTAATTGATCTTCACCATTATTCAAATATCTGAAGGTATGTTCCCCAATTACTGTAGTGGAAGCTCCTGTGTCCACTTCCATTCTAACAGGTTTGCCATTTACTTGCATTGTGGCAAATGTTGGTTCTGCCTTTCCAATTTTCAGATTAAACGAGTAAATATCTGAATTTGTTATTTCAGGCTCTTCTACATTGTAAATTTCATTGGGCTTCTTCTTTTGTTTACAAGCCTGCTTGAATCTTTCCTTGCATTGCCTCATCATATGTCCATTTCTGTGACAACAGTAGCATTTGATTTTTTTTTAACTGCCAATCGCTAAAAGATTGCTTGTTTCCACATCTATTAAAATTATTCTTTGATTTTGTTGCTAAATATTTTTCATTATTCTTCGGCTAGTGGGGGCTGTTTCCCGCTTCTTGGCGGAGTCTCGCTTTTCCGCACCACTTTCAGCAGAAGTTTCCTGCCTGCTGTGGAGGACAGTGCCATTTTGCGTACCCTGTATTGCTTTTGAATCTCTTATAGCACTTTCCATGGCCAGCACTATCTCTAATGTCTTCTTGAAATCCAGGTACACTTCAGAGAAGGATCTTTTCTGAATAGTGTCCTCTTTCACACCACACTCTAAACAATCTCTGAGCATGTCGTTCAGAGTTGTACCGAACTCACAATGTTCCATTAGCTGCTTCAAATTTGCCACGTAGCATGTCTCACCCAGGGCTCTATTTCGCAAATTAAACCTGAACCTCTGCATCATGACTGAGGGCTTTGGTTGAAAATGACTCTTCACGAGGTCCACCAACTCATTGAAATTCTTCGAATCTGGGGCACTGGGTGCTGTCAAACTTCAAATCAGACTGTAGGTTTTGCTCCCACAAGTACTCAAGAGGATTGCTCGCCTCTTCCCCCATAATCTCATTCGCTTGAAAAAAGAACGTGAGGCGTTCTATGTATTGAGACTAATCGTCTGTGGCTGGTTCAAAAAGATCAATTCTCCCAAATTGTGACATTTTGAGAGGGGATAACTTCTTCAATTCTAACGGAGCTTGCTACTTGCAATCACTGGGCAAGTTACGGTGCCGATTTCTTTTTAACTTGATACCTTCTGTTCAATCCTGTTTTATCCTTGTTGCCAGTTTGTTGTAGGGTGACCGAGTTGTATCATTAACGATAGAGTTGATCTGCAGACAGTTCTTGGGTGGAAACTTTATGTTTATTTACAATATGCTGAGCAGCAACTACACTTGTGCTTTCAACTCCAACTCTATTTCTACACTGATTGCTGAGGTAGCCCACGCTACTCTCCTTTCAGTTACCACAGATCATGTGATCTTCCTGAACAAGTATTATTCTTAAAGGTACATTACACACTAAATAAAACCATAAATACTACAACAACAACAATTATTAGTGGGAAAGAAAGCAAAATAGAATCATGCTAACAAAGAACACACTTAGGATGAGAATAATTTTGACGCTTCATTGAAATAAGACAAAATCCCCGGGTGGGATTTTCCGCACCCGCCCGCCGCTGGGATCTTCCGGTCTCGCTGCAAGTAAATGGACTTCTGGTTGGGCACCGTCTTGCCCATGGCAGGGCAGGAAAATCCCGGCCCCCATGTTATAACCTGTTATTATGGACACATTACAATTTTTATGTGCCTTTTGTATTTTATCTCTGCAAATTTAAAAATAAATGAGCAACTATTGTTGGAATCGATCCAGCATTTTTGAGAAGACTGAGTTATGCTGTTTGTTCTACGAGCCAAAGGCAAAGTTATACAGCTGCCTGAAGACATAAGATGTGCTTTGATTATATTTCCATGCTGTTGTCTAAATTGACGTAACTGCAGTAACTTATTTGGATCAAAAATACAGTTCTTTAGGAACTGGGTGACACGAGTTGGAACATTGTCTTATTATATCTGGTCCAGATTGATATTTCCTCTTTTATGCTTAATATGGTCTAAAGTGAATCAGACTTGAAGCCTCAGCCCAGTAGCTAGTGCTTTTGTGTCTACAATACTTAACTACAATTAGTTTAATAGTAATTGAGAAAATAAGGTACATCCAGTGCTATTAGCAAAAAGCCACGTTCAAATGGAGTGGGAATGTGGAGAATTGGCACTACAATGCAGTAACCTTATCTCAAAAGAATGCTAATTTCTAGCACAGCTTTCCCTCGGAGTGTGCGACTGTTAAATTTATACTTACATTTGCAGTCACACTGAGATGCCACAAGGATAGTTATTGTGAGAAACGGAAAAATCAAACTAATGGGGAAGGACATGTGGCTTTATATCCAATCATCTGTTAATAACAGGGAATAATTGAGGCCCCAACATAGATCCTTGTGGGACACCACTAGTCATATCCTGCCAATTAGAATATTATCCCAACTTTCAGTCTCCTTCTGCTTTGCCATTTTCCTAAATGGGTCAATAGTTTGCCTTTAATTTCATGAGATCCAATTTTAGTTAACAGTTTCTTAAGAAGGACTTTACAAAATGCCTTCTGGAAATCCAAATAAATAACGTCCACAAATATACCCCTGTCCACTACTTTAGTCACCTCTTCAAAATTCAATCGAATTCACTAGGCATGATTTTTCTGTTGCAATTCCATGCTGTCTCTCTTTGATTACCTGAAAATTTTCAAGGTGTTCAGTAACTCTCTGTTTAATTATAGACTCTAGCTGTTTATTGACAACAGATGTTAAGCCTACTGGTACATAACTCCCCGGTTTCCCTCTCTCACCTTTCTTAAATAGCAGAGTGGCATTCATCATTTTCCAATCTAAAGGAATTGTTTCAGAATTGTGAAAACATTGGAAATTTGTAATTAGGGTAACTGCAAAGTTCTCTCCCACTTCTTTTGAAACCCTGGGATAGAAACCATCTGGAGATTTGTTGTTCTTCAATGTCATTAATTTTCCCATTACTGTTATCTTGCTTATGTTAACTTTGCTGAGTCCCTGACCCTGATCAATAATAGGTTTCCTTGGGATGTCTGACATGCTGACCTCTTCCCATACTGTAAGTACTGACACAAAAGTAATCATTCAGAATGTCCATCATTTGCTTATTTTCAAGACAACACTGATGTAACAAGCTAGTTTCAGGATAAGGGGTCAGCCACTTACAACTGAGTTGAGGAGGCATTTTTTACTCAGAGGGTTGTTAATCTTTGGATTTCTCTATGCCAGAGAGCTGTCGATGGTCAGTTTTTTCTAAACGGCGAAACAGGCTCAAGTGCCATATGGGCCAACTCCCGTTCCTATTTCTCAGGTTCTTATGGACTGAAGTTCTGACTGGATGGAGCCATCAGCTGCAATTCCTCCAGCTTGCATCATATTCCATGGGTGATTCGGCTGCTGGCAAGATGCTCAAGTTTAGGTCAATAAAGTGATGGAAGTGGAGCAGGCTGAAACTGTCCAGGGCTGAGACTTGTCCTGAAACGCCCCAAGGTATTTAAAACAGCTGCAGTAAAATTGGCCTTCTGTTAAAAGGGACATCAAAGGTCTCTACAACTTGGTCAAACATTAATTCTGTTTTTCTCTCCACAGATGTTGCCTGGTCTTCTGAATGTCTCTAGCATTTTTCTGTTCTTATTTTGGATTTTCAGCATCTGGTGTGATTTGCTTTTTTTATGTTTACAATTCTGAGAATAGACTATGCAACCATTTGATGGATTTTTGCTAATACCGCTGGCTCTTACAGTTATCATGCTGGTGCTGATTGCCTGTTTGCATAAGTAAGTTCCTGATGCTTCTACGTAGGGCTGTGAACTGGAACTTCTTCACCCAACAGAAGAGCCAAACCTCCATTTCTTCCACAATTTTGATTCAAAGCAAACCTTGAGATTGATCCTCAAACGCAAAATAAGTACAAAAGTAATGGGAGGGGGGGAGACAATTTTATTTTCTTTAGTTATTGATTTATAAATGAATTGAATCAACATCTGTGACAATGTTGTTATGTTTCCTCATCTCATTTCTGTGATTGATACATTTGATTGGTTGCATACATACCTCAGAACTTCCAAGGAGTGACAATCACAGCCAGATTGCCACTCCTCTCCTTTTGATGTACTCAGGTTGGGGGCTGTACATTTCTCACCCAGACTTCCGAGGCCAATGTTCCCGGGTTCTTCCAGTGCAGGGCAGCAGCATCAGGGAGAAGGGAAGTCACACCCCCTTTTTACAGCACTAGCCGCTGTAATGCAGTAAATTTAAAGGTCCCTGTGGTTAAATGTCCCCTTGAGGAGCCAGGGGGAAGGTAAGTCTATAAAGTAAGTGGGTAGGATGGATCGGGGGTGATGGAATGGGGGTTAGGGTGGGTTGGGGAGGTTTGGGAGCTCAGGGTTGGGGGGGGTGTAAGGGGGTCAGTTAGGGGATGGGGTAGTCAGGAAGGTAGTCAGCGGGAGTAGGGGGTAGTCGGGAGGGTAGTCAGGGGTTGGGGGATAATCAGGAGTTGTGGGGCAGTCGGATGGTTGGGAGGGTAGTTGTGGGTGGGGGTGTAATTGGGCGGTGGAGGCTGGTCGGGATGGTAGTCGGGGGTAGTCGTGGGGTGAGGGGGTTAGTCGGGGGTGGTGGGGTTAGTCAGGGGTGGGGGTCGGGATGTTGGGAGGGCAGTCAGGGGGGCAGAAGGGTGTAGTATAAGGGTATGGCACCTGCAGAGTTAATATGTTCACTCCACAAGTAGCAGTAACCACTGAGCAACACAACCACTGAACTGACCAACTGTGGTTCAACATGAAGCAATGGAAGAAAAGAATGAAAGCATACCCAAATGCCAGTCCAACTTCCAAGCCAACAGCAAGAACCAGAACAAACAAGGCCTACCACTCCTCTGACAGAATGCAAACGAGATATGGAAAGGATGTAAGGCCTCAAGACCACATGAACCTGTAAATTCAAGGACTTGATGCAGGGAGATGGGATAGTGATAATATTATGGTAGGGATAGCAATAATGTGTTAAGCACAATGTAAATGCATGAAACTAATAACACTGTAAGACATGAAGTAAATTAGTGTAACTTCATATACATTGGATAAAGTCTGGGGGAGGGGTGTAATATAAGGGTCTGGCACATACAGGTTATGTGGGACTGAGTACAGTACCCCCATACAGTGATGTAAGAAGGCACATGACTCAGACCTAGGATCAGTGTGGTGTCAGACAGAGCTGTGTAAAGACCTAGACATGGAGACAGCTCCTTGCTTGCATCCTTTATATAGTTACAAATAGTTAATAAAGACTTGCTGTTAACCTACTGAAGACTACAAAGTTCTGTAACCAACACCTTCCCAACAGGGGGATCAGTCAGGTAGTGGGGGAGTAGACGGGATTAGGAGTAGTCAAGAGTGGTGGTGGGGGGGTTGGTGGTCGGTTGGTGGGGTGTGGGGGTTGTTGGGGGGTAGGAAGGTTAGTCATGGGCGTCAGTACAATAGTTACCCAGGAGTTAGAAGTGGTTTAATCCTTCTAATTTTTCCCAGGTAACTACTCTGCCAAGAAAGTCGGAACCATCCAAAGTCTCCGGTGTAAATTGGAGTTTCGGATGGTTCCAGGTGCAGGGTAATTGCCCATCGGAAGTTTAAGCTTCCAGGGCAATTACTATACAGTCCTTACCTGGGGACTTCCAGGGGAATCCCCCAGCGCATCTTCTGGGGTATCTATGGGGTACGACAGCCCAGAGATTAGAAGTTCTGGGCCATAGTTTCCAAAAGCAGAAGGAATAGCTATAGGTTGTTATTCAGCTTCAATCTCATTACTCATTTTATCCATCATTAGAAATAGATAGGAGAATGTGTCCTTGAAGTTAAAACATTAACCAAAAACAGAAAATGCTGAGAAAACTCAGCAGATCTAACAGCATCTGTGGAGAGAGAAAAAAAGTTAACCTTTCAAGTCAGCTCTGAAGAAGAGTCATACGGACTAGAAACACTAACTGTTTTTTTCTCTCTCCACAGATGCTGTTAGACCAGCATTTTCTGTTTTTGTTTCAGATTTCCAGCATCCGCAGTATTTTGTTTTTGTAAAACATTAACCAGTTGGTTGAATTGCCTACAGCAATATTGGCAACATGTATGAACATGTAACCCATCAGTCGTTGCAAATATGGGTACCACCCTCCTTTGGTATGTGTCTGTAACAGCTGCAAAACAAATGGTGCCAACAACCCATCTCAAACATGCTTAGATATAGTGATAGAAATATATTAGGATTAAGCGATTGAAGCATAGCATGCAAGACTATAGTTAGCAACACAGAATTTGTACGGTATTAAATCAAACAATTAAAATTAAAATCCATGATAGAAACCCAAAAGTGAAAAAAATGTTGTTTCATCCACCACTCTATAACAGTACGTTACTGTCTCATTTGTCTTTTCAATTAAATGATTATCTCAAACAGTACATATGCTATCATATGCCACACATTTCCCAAAATAATCATTTATATTGAACTTTTTAATGGTTCTTTACTCAGTTAGATAAATGCTCACTCAAATCTGTTTTAATGTACACTGACTCATACAGCATTATTTCATTACATTGTGGATCAATCAGAGCTTGTCTAGACTGCTGGTAAATTCGATTGGATATTATGCAGTTGTACCTCCTATTTCTTTTATGCACAGTTAAATATTTCAGTATTGATTTGGATTTTTCTACTTAATGGAATTTAACAAATACATTTACATAAATGTAATTGTTAAGTGCTGCCTTCAAGTGACCTGGGGTATTCTTCATTACCTGAGTGCATAATATGTTGAATTAGTTGTAGCCTTTCTCCCAGTAGTATAACATTTATTTGCATATTGCAAAATGGGTGGCAATATAGAAAAAGGTTATTTTTCAACCTACTTGAATTGTGTGGATAAATTCACAAATACCACTCTCCTAACAGAAGCCTAACACTAGAAGTTCATACAGGTTAGAAAATTGGTGCTACTGTTTTGTAGCTCTATTTCCTATTCTATACTTTCTTTGAGCACGGCTCACAGCTAGGACTGGGGGATTGGTGAATACACTGCCATGAGGCCAGGCATCCATTAGGCTATAAATCAAAAAGCTTTGTCCATAATTTTAGTTTCTTCACATAACAGTAAATGTTAAAAGTTTGTCTAGATCATAAGCAAATCACTCAATTAATACCCCCGGTCAACAGTTCAATATAAAGAGTAAACAACAACAACAGCTCACATTTATATAGCACCTTTAACATACTAAAACATCCCAAGGTGCTTCATGGGAGTGTTATCAAACAAAATTTGACACTGAACCACATAAGGAAATATCAGGACAGGTTGATCAAAGAGGTAGTTTTAAGGATCATCTTAAAGGAGGAAAGAGAGATCGAGAAATGGATAGGCATGGGGAGGGAATTTCAGATTTTTAGGTGAAGAGACAACTTGCAGTGATAGACTGATTAAATCGGGGATGCATTAGAGGCCAGAAATGGATGAGTGTTTTAGGACTGGAGGAGGATATAGAGATAGGGAAGGGCAAGGCAATGGAGGGATTTGAAAACAAGTGTGAGAATTTTTAAAAAGAAGCTTTGCTGGATCTGGAAGATACACAGGAGTGGTGGGCAAACAGGACTTGCTACAAGCTAGAATAGGGGCACCAGAGTTTCAGATGAGCTAAAGTGTAAGGAGATAGAAAATGGTAAACCAACTTGGAGGGCATTGGACTAGTCAAGTTTAAAGATAACAAGGGCATAGATGAGGGATGCAGCCCTAGCTGAAGCAGTGATGGAAATGGGCAATGTTTCAAAGGTGAGAGTAAATAGCTTTGGTGATGAAGCGGATGTTGGCAGAAGCACACTTCAGGGTCAAATAGGTCATCAATGTTGCGAGCTGTCTAGTGCAGTGGCCAGGAAGAGGGGTGGAGTTTGTAGTGAGGAACGGAGTTTGTGGCAGGGACTGAAGACAATGGTTTTGATCTTCCCAATATGTAGTTGGAGTAAATTTCTGCTCAACCGGATGTTGAACAAGCAGCATGACAAATCAGAAACAGTGGAGGGGCTGAGAGAGGAAAGGTGGTGATGTAGAGCTGGGTATCATCAGTGTAGACGTGCAGCCTAGCATTTACTTTCAAACCTGTGTGAATTTCCAGTGTAGCTCTGTTAGTAGAAGGACATCATGTAGAAAAGCACCTGCTGAAGGCCAAAGATATATTCTTGGGGCTTTCCAGAAAATGCCATTAATGATTTGAAAAGGTCCATTTCAGGAACAAATGCTATTTATTATATTTAATAACACCTTGATATTTACATGGAGAACCTTCTGTGATCAGTGAAAATGGAAAATTAAAAGACTAACCCTAAGTAAATGCTAAAATATATTAATTGCTATCATGGCTTCAAGATCTGTTATAAGCTATAATGTAGCTTCTTCAAAAAGAATTGCTCTCTCTATTAAAGTAATGGTCTCACTGCTTTGTTTGATCTATCCATATCTACAAAAGCATACTGCAGATTATGAATATCATTTTTAATATTTCTATTTGAATTTTAATTTACTCAGAAGAATTATTTCTGCTGCAAACCCCCGTGCATCATAAAACATAATTAAAGCGTGACTGGGAGGAAAAGTGCAGAATTTTATCGTAACAGACCCGTAGCTAGCAGGGAGGCTGGTAGAGGATTGGGAACCCATTTATTCTGTCAGGGGGCTTTACCATGGTTCTTTAACTCAGCCGTGACACTAGCAGCCCGCTTCCAGGTTCCCCATCCAATCAGAAAAGGCAAATCTGTCAAAGGGAAGGTTGCTAGTTAAAGGGACACCAGGTGGGGTTAGAATGGCTGAACTGTACATTGATTCCTGAGGCTTCGGCAATCACAGGAATGGAAAGGAGAACTAGGAAGGTTGCACCTTGGTTCTCAGTCACTTACCGGGAGGTCCTGCTGCGGGATCTGAGGGACAGGAGTGCGGTGATGTTTGCCAGGGATGGGAGAAAGAAGCCAGCCTCTCAAGCCAAGCAAGCATGCATGGAAATGGCTGAGGAAGTCAGCAGCAGGAGTGTGGTCCTTCCAATCTGCAGAAAGTGCACCAAGAGGTTCACAAACCTCAGGAAGGCAGGAGGGCAGATAAAGAGCGGATAACACTTTCTGGTGCCAAGTCCCACTTTCTGACTTCCCAGCATTCATAACCTTATACCAACACATCTTGTAGTCCCACTCATTCCTTTCTCATAAGACACCTCACAACCCCATCTGAACAGACAACACTCATAATGACTCTCATCTTTGTGCCATCCCTCTCCCATGCCTCACAGTCACCATCTACAAGTGTTCTCCTTTCTTCCTCTCCACCCAGTTTAGACAATCTATAATTTGAATTCAATAAAAAGAAGACCTTTGAGGCTTAGAGGGCTTTTACAAAACTAAGCTAGACATTTTTAATAAAAGAAATAATTTTAAGCACATACATAGGTCTACAATTACTACTATGATAACTCCTAGCTTCCCTAATTAATCTAACTCCCAGTTACACCTCCATTAAGGCAATTGTAAAACACATAGATTTAAACAGACCCAGGCAAAGTGCACACCCTGGACAGTTGAAATCAAAGTGAGTTTTTCCTCAGCTTCGGTTCCTTGTAGACAGCAACTTGAGGCTTTTCACACTTGTGATAGACCTTAAAAATGCCTGCCCTTACACACAATCTTCTCTCCTTTATACATATTTTCCCCTTTAAATGTGAATTCCCATTGTTTCAATACGTCTTTGGATTTTACCTCTCTAATAATAAAAATCTATCACAGTACCAATTTTACCAGTAACCTTTTGGGGCAGAAATTTTTGCTCAGCGGGTGGGCATTCGCCCAACCCGCTCGAGCGTGAAATGACGTGCGTTGATATCGGCCCAGCCCGCCGACGTCAACGCGCAGTCACGCAATAATTTGGTTGGCGGGTGCACGGAGCCGGCAGCACGCCCGGTGACAATTTAAAGGACTGTTAAGGCCATTAAGTTGTCAATTAATGTGAAGTTTTTGCTGCCTGTCCAACCTAACTGTTGGCAGGCAGCAGAAGGCCAGGCGGCCTTTGCATTTTTTTGGAAGCCTCATCTACGGGCGGGATGATATTTCCAGAAGCAAATAAAGATAAAATAAAAACTTTAAGTTTTCATTAATAACATGCCCCTGCTCATGTGATATTTTAATTTTTTTTATTATTTAAAAAAAAATCTCTTCGTCTCCCTGAGGCAGCTCCATCAGACAGTGCTGCCTTGCCCCCACCCCCACCTCCCCCCCCCGAACCCTTGCCCCAACCGCAGTGCAGCCTTTGCCCTGTCACCACACTGTTAACCATCCGAGAAAAAGCGGCTTGTCTGTGCCTTCGCCTGAATACGTGGCACCTCTTCCTTGAAGTCAATGGGTGACCCTCGTGAGCACTGCGCAATGTTAGTGTACCCTCACCTCTGAGTTCCCCTTGAAATTCAGCTCACCAGGTGCACGCCTTTTAAATGCTGTCGTGAATCACCTCGTTCTGAAGCCACGCTGACGTGGGAAGTAAATTCGACATGGGCGATGATTCCGCCAGGCAGGCAAGTTGATGAGATGCAAATGCATTGAAATTATGTTCCCGACATTGGACGGTGGGAAAGGCAGCCTGCCACTGATGGGTGGAGCGGGCGATAGCTAGCTGGTTCCACAACGACATGAAACTGATTTTTTGACTCCATGCCATATTGTCCCATCGGTGCCCGCCATGATGCCCGCCTCTAACAGGGGGGTGGAAAATTCCGACCATAGAGTCTTATAGTGCAGAGAGGCCATATGGCTCATCGTGCCCTTACTGATTCTTTGAAAGAGCTGAATAATTTAATCCTACCCTCCAACTTTCTACCCATAACCATGCAAAGGAGACCTCTTCAAGGACAAGTCCAACTGCTTTTTAAAGTTCCTATAGAACTGACATCCAGCACTCTTTTGGTGCATTCCAGATCTTAACAACCCTCCATGCAAAAAATCCCTCCTCTTTTTCCCTGTTTCTTTCACCAATTATTTTAAGTCTGTGTTCTCTGGTTATCAAGCCACTTGCCAGAGGAAACAGTTTCTCCCTACTTGCTCTATCAAAACCCCTCAAAATTCTGGCCACCACAATTAGGTTGCCCCATAACCTCCTCTGCCCTATGGAGAACATTTCCAGTTCTCCAATCTCTCCGCACAATTGAAGTCCCTCATTCCTGGTATCATCCTGGAAACCTGCTCTGTACCCTTTCCAAGGTCTTAGAATCATTTCTAAAGTGTGGCGTCCAGAACTGTACACAATATTCCAGCTGACCAATGATTTGTAAAGGCTTAGCATAAGTTGCGTCTTTTTGTGTTCATTGCCCCTATTTAAAAAGCCAAGTTTCAAATATGCTTTAACTATGTTATGTATGCCTAATGTGATTGTTCATATGTTTTACGGGTTTCTTTTTTTAGCTTTAGAAATTGAATTTTAAGTGCAAGTTCAATGGGGAAAACACCCTGGTAAACAGCCAGAGGCTGGGAAAACACACAGACTTAAGGTAATTACAATTCAAAAAGTAACTTACGTTTATTGGATACAGTCAGAGTAAAAGGGTGAGAGTCATAAAACAGCAAGTGGTCTTACTTTGCTAAAGAACTAGAGTCTTTTAGCTTTCCCAGATTTAAGAATGGCTTTGGAATTAAAAAGTAGTTAATTTTTCATTTCTAACCGGAAACAGGCCCTTTGTCACATTGCCGTGGAGGTGGGTGGAGCTTAGTGAGATTTTTTGTTTTGAGTTATCTCTGTGAACTCAGTTCAGGCATAACCAGCAGACAAGACTGGTTGAGAGAAGCATTTAAGAGACTGTCTTATGTAGCTTCTGGCTCCTTGGAAGTCAAGATATAAAGTCAGACCTACACCTGAAGTAGAGTGAATGCTAGATCTATTGTCCATGATGCAGCCTGTGGTGAGGAACTGCTATTTAATATAAGATAAAGTTGGCAAGGGAAAAATGACTGGAAGATGGGAAGCTAAAGGAAGAAACCTACATTAATTCTCAGTGATTCAGTTGGAGTTCTAGAAGTAATCAGCCCGGTTGTAGTTTGAAACCATAGCAGTAGGCTATTGGAAACTAAAGGTGTTTTCTGATGTTTTAAGCCGCTGTGCAGGAGTCACAGAGAGGCCAATGTTTGAGTTGTGGAATCCAGAGTCATGAGGCTAGCGAAGAAATTGGAGGGTCGTTTAGCCAGAAGTTATGGATGGACCCAATGAAATCTTGTACCTTGGTGAATAAGCTGGACAACTGAAGAGAAGTCAGAGTGAATTCCAGAGAGCGGTGATATATTTTTTGAGTTTGTCCCAATGAAGCTTTAAGATTTCATAAGATAAAGGAACACTTGGGGGGAAATAGAAAGCAGAACTGAGATTAATAGCATAAGTCTTTATAAGCTATAGCGTTAAGCTAATAGAGCTTACTATTGTATAATCTTTCTGACATACAATAATTTTTTTTTTACTTAAAACCGTGAAGGTGTATGGCGTGGTTCTGTCAGTTAATTGCTGGTCATTTGGATTTCTTTTTTAAATATTAACATTCCCTAACTGGATTATAACAACTGCCACCTTCCAAGATTTGTAAATATGTGGATCCACAAGTCCATCTTTTCTTGCATCACTGGACAGATGACCTGACATTGACCTAGGCACAGAAAAGAAAAACGGCAAACCCAGCCCTGTCGACTCTGCAGAGTCCTTCTTACTAACATCTGAAGGCTTGTGCCAAAATCGGGAGAGCTGTCCCACAGGCTAGTCAAGCAATAGCCTGACATAGTCATAATCACGGACTCATGTCTTACAGGCAATGTCCCAGACACCACCATTCCCATCCCTGGGTATGTCCTGTCCCACCAAGACAGACCCACCAGCGACGGCGGAACAGTGGTATACAGTCCAGGAGGGAATTGTTCTGGGAGTCCTCAACATTGACTCTGGACTCCATGAAGTCCTATGGCATCAAGTCCAACATGGGCAAGGAAACCTCCTGCTGATTACTGCCTACTGCCCTCCCTCAGCTGATGAATTAGTACTCCTCCATGTTGAACACTACTTGGAGGAATTACTGAGGGTGGTAAAGGCACAGAATGTACTCTGGGTGGGGGACTTTAATGTGCATCACCAAGAGTGGCTCGGTAGCACCACTACTGAACCAGCTGGCCGAGTCCTAAAGAACATAGCTGCTAGACTGGGTCTGCGGCAGGTGAGGAGGGAACTCACGAGAGGGAAAAACCTTCTCGACCCCATCCTCACTAATCTACCTGTTGGAGATGCATCTGTGCATGGCAGTATTGGTAGGAGTGAGTACAGTCCTTGTGGAGATAAAGTCCCGTCTTCACATTGAGGACAGCACTACCACTGTGCTAAATTGGATAGATTCGGAACAGATCTAGAAACTCAAAACTGGGCATCAGGATTGTACTCAACCACAATCTGCAACCTCTTGGCCTGGCATATCCCACATTCAACCATTACCATCAAGCTGGAGGATCAACCTTGGTTCAATGAAAAGTGCAGGAGAGCATGCCAGGAGCAGCACTAGGCATACCTAAGAATGAGGTATCAACTTGGTGAAGCTCCAACACAGGACAACCTGCATGCTGAATAGTGGAAACAGCAAGCAATAGACAGAGCTAAGTGATCCAATAACCAATGGAGCAGATCAAAGATCTACAGTCCTGGCACATCCAGTCGTGAATGCTAGTGGACAATTAAACAACTAGCTGGAGGAGGAGGTTCCACAAATATCCACATCTGCATTGATGGGGGAAGCTCAGCTCATCCATGAAAAAGACAAAGCTGAAGCATTTGCAATCATTTAATAAAGAGCTGAACTGAAGAGGTGAGGTCAGATTGACTGCCCTTGACACCAAGGCAGCATTTGACCAAGTGTGGCATCAAGGAGCCCTAACAAAACTGAAGTCAATGATAATATGGGGAATACTCTCCACTGATTGGAGTCATACCTAGCACAAAGGAAGATGGCTGTGGTTGTTGGAGGTCAAACATCTCAGTCCCAGGACATTGCTACAGGAGTTCCTCAGGATAGTGTCCTAGGCCCAATCATCTTCAGCTGCTTCATCAATGACATTCCCTCCATCAAAAGGTCAGAAGTGGGGATGTTCGTTGATGATTGCACAACGTTCAGCACCATTCGTGACTTCTCAAATACTGAAGCAGCCTATGGCCATATGCAGCAAGACCTGGACAACATTCAGCCTTGGTGAGTAACTTTCATGCCACACAAGTGCCAGGCAATGAACATTTCCAACAAGAGAGAATCTAACCATCACCCCTTGACATTCAATGGCATTACCATCACTGAATCTCCCACTATCAACATCCAGAAACTGAACTGGAACAGCCATATAAATACTGTGGCTACAAGAGCAAATTGGAGGCTAGGAATTCTGTGGAAGGTAACTCACCTCCTGACTTCCCAAAGTCTGTCCACCATTTACAAGGCACAAGTCAGGAGCGTGATGAAATACTCTCCACTTGCCTCGATGACAGCAGTTCCAACACCACTCAAGAAGCTTGACACCATCCAGTGCAAAGCAACCCACTTGGTTGACACCCCATCCACCACTTTAAAATATTCACTCCTTCTACTACCAATGCATAGTGCCAGCACTGTGTACCATCCACAAGATGCACTGCAGCAACTCAAGGCTCCTTCAACAGCTCCTTCCAAACCCGCAACCTCTATCACCAAGAAGGACAAGGGCAGCAGATGCATGGGAACACCACAACCTGCAAGTTCCACTTCAGGCCACACACTATCCTGACTTGGAGCTATATTGTCATTTCTTCACTGTCGCTGGGTCAACATCCTGGAACTCCCTTCCTAACAGCACTGTGGGTGCACCTACACTACATGGATTGCAGCAGTTCAAGAAGGCGGCTCACCACTACCTTCTCAAGGGCAATTAGGGATGGACAATAAATGCTGGCATAGCAGTGCTTCGTTGTGTGGTAAGGGTCCAGACTGGGGTTTTGGGGATCGCCTATTCTCTCAAAGTATGCTGCTTGAGCCCGTAGTTCCTTACAACCATTACTCTTTACCTACAGCAAATATTTACACATTTGGATTTCTACACGAGATTAGAACTTCTTCTCCTTCCAGACCTCTCTAACTTCTCAGTCATGTGTTCTGACATCATTATTACATTAGCATCATGTATGTTTCTGATGTTAACCCTTTACCCTACATCTCCCCCCAAGTCTTTGTTCCCATCATATTTACATCCTCCTACAGCCATTGACACCCACATCCCATAAATTAATTAAAAAAAACACCCTCAGAATAGTACCATTTAGATTATACTGCCTCTCCATGTTGTTTCTCTTGGAGTGCATCATTTCACAGTTACCTACATTAAATTGGGTCTGCCCTTTTAACCAGTCAATCTATGTCCCACTGAAGTCTGCTATTATTGGGTTCATTATTTACTACATTGCCAAGTATAATCTGCAAACTTCAAAGTTGCACTCCTTACACCATTTGTGTATAACAATAAATGGCCCTAATACTGAACTATGGGGAGACCTACTGTGCACTTCCCTCCAAACAGAAAAAACAGCCATTCACCACTACTTTCTGCCTCTTATTTCTTGACCAATTATGTATCCAAGTAACAACTGTCCCTTTAGCCACATTTGCTTCTATTTTTCAGATAAATTTGTTAAGTGATACTTTATCAAATGACTTTTGAAAGTCCATTTCTACATCTATTGTATTACCTCCATCAACTTTCTCTGTTACTTCAGCAAAAAAAATCAATCAGGTTAGTCAGACACAATTTGTGTTTAACAAATCTGGGCTGGCTATCTCATATTCATCCATGATTCTCCAAGTGAAAATTTATTTTGTCCTTGACAATGACCTCTCGTGGTTTTTCAAAACTGATATTAGACCAACAGGTCTTATGTCACCAGGTTAATTCCTTTCCCTTTTTTGTAACATTTACAATCGTTCATGCCCCTGGCAGCTCTCCCATATCCTAGGAGGATTGAAAGAATGTGATTAGAGTTTCTGTTATCCCCATCCTTCCATGAGAAACCTAGGATACATCACATTTGAACTGAATGATTAGTTACTTTGAATGATGCCAACTTATTTAGCACTTCCCTTTAATCTATCTTATCATTTCCAAACATCTCTACTCCCCTCTCCTTAACTGTGATTTTGGGAAGGATTTTCCCCTCGTCAGGCGGGTCCGGGAGTGGCTGAGCAATGGTCTGCCACCTGCAATCGGGTCCCGACCACGATTTCACACTGGCTGGGCAATCAACATGAAAAGCTCAGCGCTGCCTGGGTGGGGCGGGGTGGAGGAGGGCGAGCACGGAAGTCAGCGCATGTGCGCGGGTGCGCACACAGAAAGCTCCCTGAAGGCACAGGGCTGCCTCCGTGAGCTGAAGGTTTTCCACATTAAAAATAAAGATTTAAAAAATAAGGAATACATGCCACCTCATGTGACTCTGTCACATGAGCAGGGACATGTTGCAAATGATTTTTAAAAGTTTTAATTATTTTTTTAATCACTGGTCGAAACCTCATCCTGCCCGTGGATGAGGTTTCACAAAAAATTCAAAGGCCACTTGGCCAGCTTGCCCGCATGCCAACAGTGCTAAAATTCCATTTAATTAATTGATTAAGGGCCTTAATAGGCCTCTTAATTGTTAGCGGGCGTGCTGCAGCCTCTTGTGCGCGCCTGCCAAGTGAAATATCGTGAAAGTGCGCGATGACATCGGGATGCTTGCCCGATGTCATCACACACTATTTTACTCCCGTTCGGGTCGGGCCGACGAGGGAAAAATTCTGCCTTTTAACTTCACCCTCTTCTTTTGTGAAGGTATTCAGATTTTCCGCCTCCAACAGATTTTCTTTACTGTCTCTAATTAGCTCCACCATTCCTTTAGTTATTCTTTTACTTTTTATGTTTACAAAAGATATTTGGGTTTCTTTAGTGCTTGCTGTTAATCTTTACTCATACTCTTTCTTTGCCCTTCTCTCTGTATTCTGCCAGATTTTATACTGCATTTCATACCTGACATTTGTCATAAAACTGCTATTTGTGTTATTTTAACCTTTCTATTTCCCAACTATTTCCTTTATCATCCAGGCAGCGCTCGTGCTCTGTTGCCCCATCCTTCCTCCTTATGTGAATATGTTTAGCTTCTACACAAAATATCTCTGCCCTGAGGGCTGGCAATTGCTCATTTACTGTTTTCCTGGACACTCTTTGCTTCTAGTCCACCCATGTCAAATCACTGATACTGGCTATCTTCCAGATTTTCACCTTTGATTTTCCTTTGTCTATTTCCATATTTACTTTAAATCTAATTATATTATGATCACTATTACCCAGATGATCTGCCACCCCACTGAAACACACTTGACTTACTCTACATCATTCCCCAGGACTAAATTCAGCACTGCTTCCTTGCTTATTGAGCTCAAAAACACTGATTAAGAACTTATTTTAGGAATTCTTCACCCTTTTTGACCTTAACACTGTTTTTTTTCAGGTTTATACTAGAGTAATTGAAGTCCCCTACTATTACTGCTCTATTATTGTTCCATTTCTTTGAAATTTGCCTACAGATTTATTCCTCTATCTCAGTATTTGGGGACCTACAATAAACACCCAGCAATGTAACAGCTTCTTTCCAGTTCCTTAACTCTAATCAAATAGACTAGCATTGGAACCCTCTAAGGCATTGTCCCTCTGTAGAACTATAATTCTATCTTTCCATCTGCCACACCACCTCTTATCCCTCCCTATCCCTCCAGAATACATTGTTGCCACAAATATTTAGTTCCCATTCCTGCCCCTGGTCTGCATTATAGCCACTATATCATAACTTGTGCCTATAGCTAGCTCAGCAACCTTATTTGTTACACTTCTCACATTCACACATATGCATTCTGATACTATTGTAGTCAGCTTTGCTCTTTTCCTACAACTAATTCCCATCCTTTCAACATAGGTGACAGGCAAAGCTTAACCACACCACATTCAAATGTTGTTCAGTAGTTCACTGATCAGACTCATCCTTAAAATTGTCAATGAGATAAAATTATAACCTGGGTTTATATATCACCTTTAACATGGTAAAACATTCAAGGCTGGTTCACAGGCGAACAAAATTTGACACCAAGCCACAGAAGGAGGTACTAGGATAGATGATCAAAAGCTTGGTGAAAGAGGTAAGTTTTAAAGGAGCATCTTAAAGGAGGAGTGTTAGAGAGGCAGAGATGTTTAGGGTTGGAATTACAGAGCTCAGGGCCTTGGCAGCTGAAAGCGCCAGATGTAAATCTGAGACCAGAAGCATGGGAAAGATGCAGGAAAATTCTTGTGTCTTTCTGCCTGCAACAAGAGGGCCGTCTATCATTGCTTTTGAAAAATAGGGACTTAACATTACATTTACATAACAGTTACCATCATGGACATTCAAGATGGTTCTGACCTTCCCCCCTCACCTTCATTTACTGCATGCCATGAATGACTGACAGGTTCCACAGAAAACTGCTCAAGATTTAGCTTTTTTGTTGAATTTACAAACCGTTTCTTCTCTAAGATGAAGAAGAATATTTAAAGAAATACAATTTTTGGTATTGAAACATACAAGTTTCATTCAGAGAGGTTAGAAAAATGAGGGAAGAATAGGTTCAGAAGCTTTTCCAAGAAGCTGTTGGAGCTGAGTAGACAGCTGTATTCTGTATCTGTGTTGTAGTCACCCTCAAAACGCATTTGATGCTGACACTAACACCAAAAGTGGAATGCTGGACAGCATTGATATCACTCTCCTTAATGAGCACAAATTAAATCCAACCAGAAATATGAATAACAAAATAAAAATTATATATAAGATTTTTATAAAAATTTAAGATATATGTATTTAGCAGTATAGGTTAAAATATTTACTGTCATTAAGCTCCGATCTGATTATTAATATTAAAATTCTGCTTAATCTATCACTGTGCACAACTTGTTTTGAAAACTAAAATATTTGAATAAACTGCCCGGGAACTTGTTAATCTTGGCTTTGCACTAAACATCAATTATACAGCACCCAACATGAAAACCAAGAGGTGTGAGACTACTTCACAGGTTGCATGCCTCATCTTTAGAGCTGTCAACAGTTTGCTCTGGTTGCACATCCAAAACAGCTCTACATTAGCACAAAGCCAATAGTATGACTGTTCACTAATTGGCAGCAACAAGGATTATACCATTGACTGTTAATTGCGAATAATCTTTCCAAAACAGTTTTTTGCTACCTTCTTTAAATTAAAGGATAAAAATGAATTGACAGTAAGAAGTGAAGTACAGAAATGACACTGTGATATTATTGTACAAAAGCTTGACATGTTTGCATCAAATTTCTCTATTGTTAATTTAATGGAGGTGTTACCTGTTTGAAACAATTGGAATTGGACCTTTGTTAAAATGATGGACAAAGAACTTTGATCGGAGTGCATTAGGTTTGTAAACGTAATTTCTATACTATAATGACTTGTCATTCTTTAATTATAATGTGAAATTACCTGGATTTCAAGTTATTTTGTCTCTGGTATTGTGTCAAAGGCGTTATCCTTTTTTCCCAGATAATATGACCTATTCATTCATAGCTTCCTCTGAAATACCGAGCGTTTGCATTCCTTTACAAATATCAAGAGCATTAGAGTAATTTTGTTACGCAGCATGAAAGACGAAGTATCTGTAAAACATGATCCTAGATTAGAGATATTGTGGACATACTTTAGAAAATTAACAAAAGCTAACCAAAGATTTTAAAAGTAAAGCTGACATAGTCTCCAAAATATTGACAAGCAAACATCCCCAAGGACTGACCTGTGGCATGCAAATACAACTAATTACACTGAAAGTGCAGTGGGGCATGGTTTGTTATGATTTGAATTGTAGATATATCCAAGATCCTGTTCATTTTGTTGTAGAAGGCTCAAAGAACATAATAGCACAATTTCTAGCAGTTACAGATGTAATCATTTCTTAAGGATATTGCCAGGTGAGTTCTTTTCCCCCAGAGTGGCCTAGCAGCATGTCTCCTTACCCAAAGTTTTGAGTTATTTGATCTGCATTACACCTACAAGTCAGTCATTCATCACATTATTCCATGAAAAGAATCATTTGGTTTTATGTGTATGCAAAACTATATAATTATGTGTATGCAAAATAATACAATGCCCGTTGTTTCTCAGCACTTCTTGACTTTTATTGCAAGAGGACTTCAGCACAGTAGTATAGAAGTCTTGCTGTAATTGCATAGAGCCTTGGTGAGACTGCACCTGGAGCATTGTGTACAATTTTGGTCTCTTTACCTAAGGAAGTATAAACTTTCCATAAAGGGAGTACAATGAAGGTTCACCAAACTGATCCCTGGTATCACAAGATTGTCCTATGAAAAAGATTGAGGAGGCTGGGTCTATATTTTCTAGAGTTTAGAAAATGAGAGGTGATCACATTGAAACATAAAACATTCTTACACAGCTCGACTAGAGAGCTGCAGGAAGGATGTTTTCTCTGGCTGTCAGATCTAGAACCAGGGAGCAGAGACTCAGAATAAGAGGTAGGCCATTTAAGACTGAGATGAGGAAGAATTTATTCACTCAGAGGGTGGTGAATCTTTGGAATTCTCTACCGCTGAGGGCTATGGAGGCTCAGTTGTTGAGTATATTAAAGATATTAAGGGATATGAGGATAGTGCAGGAAAATGGCATTGAGGTAGAAGATCAGCCATAATGTAGCTGAATGACAGAGCAGGCTCAAGGGGCCAAATGGCCTACTCCTGCTCCCATTTCTTATATTCCTAGATAATTCCTAGATAGATAGTTCAACTGGTTTATCCAGTGAATAAATGAACCATACAGAGCAAGTAGACCCTGACGTCTATAACTCATCTATGTTGAGTTAACCAACTTTAGCTATAATGATGATAGAAGGAGTTACAATTAGCCTCAGCATCTTTAGATTCCTACTCCTGCTTTCTATCGAGTACTTCCCGTTGGAAATGCATATTTATAGCCAGCAGTTGTAATACCCTTTGTGACTGACTAGCCTTCCAATGTTCAGTGTCAATACCCACACTTGAATATTGGGCAGCTGAGCAAAGTCCTGGAGGCTGGCTTAACTCCCATAGAGGTGCAGTCCATCAAGGAATTGACCCTTTGAAAAAAAGAGGGGAATAGGGATAACTGTTAGGAAACAATGGCTAAAAAAATGACTTTTTATATATATTAATAAAGTAAATTACTGGTAAAGTGCCTGCTGGATTTCCATAGTCAACTGATGAAGATTTTTTGATTATACAAAATGGTGTTAGGAGACTTCAGAAGCTTGTTCCAAAAGGACACCTAGTGGCTACAGGCTACTTTGTCACAGATAACAGCAAAAGTAAATAGAAAATGTTGACATAGCAATTTACAATGATCAATGATGGTAGAAAATTGTGACCAAAATTCATAGCAACTGGAATTAGTACAGGCTACTTACAACAAACAAAGTGTGATACACTACATTAATATTTTGTCCAAACAGAATTTTCCAAGAGATTGTAACATATGTACCAATACTTAACGTATATTTTAAATTTACCCTAGGCACTTTTTAAAATATATTTTAAATATTAAACTAGGCATTTTTTTTCAAATCAGGCATATAACTTGGTCAGGCACTTTAATAAACATATGCCTTTTGCTTTTTCTTACTGGTGTTACAAGTGCCAACCAAGATGGTTATCCAAGATGGAACAACAATGCAGTTTGAACTTTGCCCATTCTTCAAATAGCTTATTGAAAGTATTTGAAGTGTTTTTGCCCCAGAAAAAGAACTGGTTGGTCAAAACACAATACACAGTTGTTTTCCCACAGCTTGATTTAGCTATCTGTGTAAAAGGCAACTCTCCAAGCACAAGGCCTGTAAGAGCTGGTTATTAATATAATTCAGTACTACTCTTTGTGGCTCATATGAAATGGCTTCCTAATTAATGTATCCTTAATTCATGTCATTAGAGTTTTGCAGTAGCAATTTAATATACTATTAGTTTAATGCACCATCATGCTGTGACAACCTTTGACACAGAAGCAGTATCATAAGGAAATTTTGTAATTTTTAAAAAATGTCTGTGGAATCTGCAATTGCTTTAAGAATGTTTGAAAAGGGCTTTTAAGAGTTTGTATCAATGGTAAAGGGACCAATAGAAATTTTCTTCCATAATAAAAGGATACTGGCCCATGTGACCTTTCACCTGGAAGCAGTACCAACAGGAAGTTAAAATATGGCAGTTGTTTGCCAGATGTAAAGGAAAGCTGGAGACAGAAGGTAATCAGCACACTGATGCAGGAGCTCTTGGAGGCATCACATGAGCGCGGTAAAATGTCTAAAACCTGGAAGGCTGTGTGAATAGCTCAGAGATGGTGAAGAGCTGCGTGTTTCACTATAAGTGACCAAGCCATGAACTGGGTTATTGTTGGTTGGTCGGTTGCAAAGGAATGGAAAGATGCACTATCAGGGCTGTCATGATCCAATGGAGACAGGGTTCATAGAATCCTGGTGATAATCATATCCAAGAAACTGGGAGGTGAAAGCTGGTGTCAGGTAGGACTCCTGACCTACTCTGTGTGAATAAAGAAATATTGTGTAACTGTGTTGCTACATGGTGCAACATGTCTTTGGGGTGCGATGTGGCTGTGTAAGATGCATCTTTGTTGTATTGACTTTTTATTTGAAGCATCATCTGTTTGTTAACTCTTTTAATTTATGCTGATTCTGATTCATTTTAAAGAAAAAGTTACAAAAAGTGAAATCCTGTTGGTAATTTCTTCATTTGGGGGTCATTCAGTAAATTTGGTTGTCTTGGTCTACGGTTCCCCCACGGGGATCATAACAATGCTTCAATGACGCATAAAATGTAAGACTCCCAATAAGGCTACCTCTCCACAAACAGGGTAACCTCACTTAGGAAGAGGAACATTATTTCATCTCTTCAGTCAATGTCTCAATTTGTATTTTAAGTAATGGCTAAATGTATTGGACTCAGATACATGTAATACAAAGCTGAATCATGAGAACCAAGCTGTGTATGATGTTCCATCAATTCTCTAAAGGACTTTGGTGACTTCAATTCCTAAGATAGTCTTCCAATGTTCAATATTAGCAATGGCAGTTTGAATCCCAGGAGAAGGATTTGTCCTTTGCAGATATGTACTCACAGGATGTCTCAGTGGCAATTCCTTCTTGCTTTACCCATGTAACTTGGCCTTGCTCAGTTCAAGAAATCCTAACTATAGTTTGTCAGTAGATATGCTGTTCAATAATATTTATCACTACCAGAAATGTGATCCAAGTGCTTTAAAGTTCAGCCATAAAAAGACTTCCTAATAAAGCAAAACTAGATTTCCTGTGTGGCACAGCCCGACTGAACAAAAGCAAAGGATCTAGGAACATAGGACTTAGGAGCAGGAGTAGGTCATTTCGGGCCTGCTCCACCATTTGATAAGATCATGATTAATCTGATTGTGATCTCAACTCCACTTTCCTGTCTGTCCCCCATAATCCTTGACTCCCTTGTCTATCAAAAATCTATCTAACTCAGCTTTGAATAAATTCAATGACCCAGCCTCCACTGCTTTCTGGGGAACAGAATTCCACAGACTGATGACCCTCAGAGAAAAAAATTCCCCTCATTTCCATCTTCAGGAAACCTCTTATCTTTAAACTGAGTTCCCTATTTCTAATTTTTCCCACGAGGAAACATCCTCCCGGTATTTACCCTATCAAGACCCCTCAGGATCTTTTATGTTTCAATAAGATCACGTCTCATTCTTCTAAGCTCCAATGGGTATAGTCCAACCTGTTCAACATTTCTTCATAAGGTAAGACCTTCATCACAGGAATGAATAAAGTGAACCTTTTCTGAACTGCTTCTAACATAATTATATCCTTTGTCTCCTTATTTGATAAAAACTACCAACAGTCCTCCAGATGTGGTCTCACCAAGACCCTGTACAGTTGCAATAAAACTTCCTAACTTCGATCTGCCAAATTTTTTGCACACACATTCAGCCTAACTATATCTATTTGTGGACTTTTTTACCTCCTCTTGACAAATTAATTTCTTATCTATCTTGGTGTTATTGGCAAATTTAGCTACCATACTTTTGGTCCCTTCGTTAAAGTAATTGATATAGATTGTAAATAGTTGAGGTCCCAGCACTGATCCTTTCGGCACTCCACTAGTTACAGCTTGCCAAGCCGAAAAAGACCTATTGATCCCGTTAGCTAACCAATCCTTTATCCAAGTGACTATGTCACCACGTACACCATGAGCTCTTATTTTGTGTTGTAACCTTTGATGTGGCATCTTGTCAAATGCCTTTTGGAAATACATGTACACCACATCTACAGGTTCCCCTTTATCCACCTTGCTTATTACTTTTTCAAAGAACTCTCTTAGGAATCCATATCTCCAAGAACTATGTGCTTTTAAAAAAAAACTTGGAAGGACATTGAATTATTTGGGCACTCTCCTGAGTTATTTTTTAAAGGTTATAAGTTCACTTTTGTCTGTGAACAAGCTGCTTTTTCCAAGAAATCACATGACTTCAGCTAAATGACCAGCAAGATACCTGGGGAGATGAGTTTTGTTTTTTCACTAGAATTAAACATTTTTTAAAAATTGCTGCTGCCAGATTGTGGGCTCCTGCTGATTATCTGACAAACACCTGGCCTGTGAGACGTTCTGTCTGAACATGTTTTTTGAACTCAGTGTATGTCTCGGGAGTGAACTGTGAGGAAGATTATTCCTCTCTCTCTCTATTGCCTGCGGTCCAGAGTGGGTGTTCACCTTCAGCCAGAAAATTCTCATCTCAGAATAACTCGTCTGTATTTAAAAGCCTGTGAAGCTATGACAAGTAAGAATTAACAAAGACAGTGTTTCACCGAAGATCCTTTGGAAAGGACTTTTAGACAATACTGTGACCGGCACTCCAACTTTACATGCAGGAACACCAAATCAATGACGTGAAGATCTTTTCAAACTTTATCCTTTTTCATAAAGTGTTCCCTTATGCCAACCTCTGCAGAGACCTTACTTGTCTTGTCCTTTGTTTTTGTGTGTTGGGATTTTAAAAGGGGTAAATCATTACATTTCTGGATTACAAATTGTATGTTAACCAGTTTTTCAACTTGTTTTAAAAAAAAATGTTAATTTCATAATAAATCAATTATTCTGAGTTTATTGAAGGAAGCCTGGTTAAAGCCTCTTTTGTTCGGGGTCTAGCATTAGCAAAGTAAACAACTGGCCATTTTGGTGAGCGAATTAAACATTTGCATTTATGGTGCGATCCGTGGAGTAGTGGGGCTAGAGAAATTGTGGACTCCTCCCATCCCGGTCGTAACAATGCTAATAAGTTAGTTAAACACAAATTCCCTTTCACAAAACCATGCTGACTCTGTCTGATCACATTATAATTTTCTAAGTATCGTGCTATAACCTCTTTAATAATGGATTCTAGCAGTTTTCCTGGGACAGACATCAACTAGCTGGTCTATAATTTTCTGCTTTCTTTCTCCATCCTTTCTTGAATATAGGTCTTACATTTGCTATTTTCCAATCCACTGGGACCCAGCCAGAATCTGAGGAATTTTGGAAGATTATAACCAATGCCTCTACTATCTCTGCAGCCACTTTTTTAAGACTCTAGGATGCATGCCATCAGGTTGTGCTTGAGCAGCTTGAGTCATAATAAGAAGGTTTTGCTATGTCTTCTGGGATAAATAGTTTAAAGAAATTAGGAATAAGATCCTACCCGTTGATATTTTTTGGATAAACATACTGCCTTGCAGAAAATGATTAATGTAAATTTACAAATTCTGGTTGAATATTTTGGAAAATGCTATATGCTGGTGGACTGAAACATCCATTGAGCCAATATAAAAGGGACGGTTATAAATTCAATTTCCTGAAAGCAAATGCCAACTTCTAAATCACAAAGTGGTACTCTCTAATGGCATCATAAATCACACTCGGATGAAGAGACGAGACATGTCATCTCTTAGATTATGGAAGCTTGAAGTTTTTTTGTAAAGGAGACTGGGTGTAGAATGTTTTAATGTGTGTTGCACTTTGGTGTTATTCATAATTCTTAAAATGTTGGAAACTACTTGGAGCATGATCTTTATCCAACCTCTTTAATTAAAGTAGCAAAAATATAACTGAGTCCTTATACACTGCTGGCATTGAAAAGTGCAGGGATGGCGATGTACTAAATCAGGAACTAATGAAAAAAACAAGTAGATTGTGGAAGAGCAAGGAGGATGTGGCATTTCAATGTTTGAGTGGAAAGGGCTGGGCAGTTCAAAGAAGCATTAACCACAGTAGAATAAGCAGGGATTAGAGGCTAAAGACAATCTACACTCGCGGATTATAGTCAATTGAGTTTTTTTTAATGTTAGACAAATTAATGTGTTCACCCTACTGGTGGGTATGGAGGCACTATGCAGTAATACTTACTGATTTTACCGAAATTGATACACACTGCAATATGCAAATCCTCTTTGCAGCTTATTACCGTAGTGCACTGCAAGGAAAGTGAATGTATCTTGAAAATACTGTAGACAAATGCAATACTTGCATGAATTAATTTGGCTGTTGCTACCCTCTACATGAATATATTAAAGACAGCAGACTTACTAAAGAATACAAAAGAATCCTAGATAACTGAAAAGTCTAGAAACTTTAATAGTTGCATTAAAAAAATACACTCACACTTCTATCGTCAGTAGAATCTATTTAGTTTCAAAATAGAACCTTGAGATTTGATGAATTGTTTCATGAGAATGAGCATTTTTCCCTCGTCAATACACGATTTGTCTTTTCACATTAAAAGTAGATGATCATGTTAGGTTCTCATAGTTCTTGTCACTAATGTGTATATACTTATTTTTGTTTACTCAAGGTGAAAGATTGGAAATTCTAACTACTGATTGAGTAGCCTAACTGACTGCCAAATCAAATTAAGTTTATAATTATTTAAATTTACAGTGTTACCACCTGGATGGTAAGTGATCAGGCTTACCTTCACATAACTACCGTTTCAAAGTCTAGACCATTGAGATATGCCTCTTAAATTAGAGATCTAAATACTTTTTCTTGATTTCCCGTGATAGTTGAAAGCAGAAGCTTACCTCAGTAATTTGCAAATTACCAATATGCAGCTGTATGAAATTTAAGGCACTTATTTGGTAACATGCAGATTTTAATTGTTTCTCCGTCAATTGAATAAACTGGGAATCGGATTCCAGAATAGTAAAAACCTCAATGATATTCACATTAGGTTAACTGTCAGGATTGGATAAACAAGCATTTACCATAGCCTCACCATATGTAGAAACCATGCCTTAGTGGACAAAATGTTGAAGTTTGTGTGTGTGTCTGAGTGAATAATATCTGCATTATGGACACTGACAAGCCTACTTAACAGTAAAAGCACTTTATGAAGCTTGCGTTTGTTAATGTCTTGGCTTCTGTAACTTGTCGTCTTATCAAACTGCAAACTATTATCAAAAATTGGACAAGAAAAACCCATGTCCCAGAAGAATGACCGGCACAACGTGAAGTGGAATACATAAACTGTCATGTAACAGATCATGCTCACTTGTGTTAACTTCATGAAATTGGGCTGTTGCAGGACAGGAGGTGTCTGTGGAAAGTATTGTGTAAAAAGTTCAATACGGTTGCCATTACACTGAAATATGCCCCCAATCTGTGGGTACGTTTGAATTACTTTTTTAACCTGCTTAATGTTTTCTTCTAAGCACTACAAATTCCAGTCGAAGCATTGTAGGCGATGTTAAATGTAAATTGAGAACTTTTCCCCTTTAATAACTAAAATGTGTTTGGAGAACTATCAGCTACTGAATAGGGGTCGCGCATTGAAAATGTAAGTGGGTGTCACAACTTTGGGGGTTCCCAGTATATCACGGCGCCGGGACTCTCACTATGCATCAATCACAATTGATGAATATAATCATACAACAACATGGCGGATATTAGATAACACGCAGGAGGAACCCAGTGTGTGCTGAGTGCCTGCATTTGCTTTACTTCAACCTGGGGATGTACACACCAATGCATTTCTGCGCGGCTTGAACGTGGGGCAAAAGAAGACAGAGCATGACCCGCAGGACTCCGAGCACCGTTAATACAAGACCTAAACCATGGGAGAGGGAAGTGGCTGAGGCTACAGCACAGTCACTTGAGCCCGCACACTGATATTCCAGCGGAATAAAGCCAAAGCAGTCAGTGGCTGTCAAATACAGGGCAGTGCACAATGGACACGCTACATCGCTCTGAAAAATTGCTGCAGCATGCTAAGCATAGATTAGATTCAGAGGCGAGCTGGAGGGAAATTCTTTGCATATGCAGATCCAACATGATGCTACTCACTTCGAGAATGAGCCTGGGTGCAGTGGAGTGATGTGAAAAACGTTTGAAGCAGCTCTCGGGACTCTCGCTCGCACAGTTGCGAACTGACACTCTCTCGCTCTGAACATTTTCGGCGACGGGGGATTTAGCGCGTTACCAAAGATTAACAAGAGGAGGGAGGAGTGGGGCGTGGGGAGGAAGAGAGAGAGAGAGAGAGAGGGGGGTGTATTTTCGTTTATTTTGCAACGTCGCTGTTTTTCACTCCTTCCACCTGTCTTTCAAAAGGAGCGACAGCGAGGTGATTTGGCGCGAGTGGCCAGTGTTCAGTCACATCCCAGGCGACCTGTGGGAGGGCGGCTGGCCGGCTGTGTGCCTCTCCCTCTCAAACTGCGAAGTGGAGACGAAAACGGATTGGCTCCAAAATGCCTTTACAACGCCTTGAGTGCCCACTGGACATTGCCTGTTGCAGCAATTGCCTGAAAGAGTGATTCCTTCGTATCATTTAAAACTACGGTTTGGGAGAAGATTCCACCCCCTCTTTGAGCTTTGCTAACTTTTTTCCGGACCGCTGAATACCTGTTTTCAGACGAGCAGTTTTGCGATGCGGCCATTGCGACTTTAAGGCAGGTCTGGTCTCTCTCTGTCAGTATAAACAGAAGATCCAAGTTGTCTCAAACAAGGGACGGACATCTCTCCTCCTCTCTCTCTCTGCTGGCGGCAGCCAGTTTAAGCGCCATCCACCCCACCTCCCCAGTGCGTGAAGAGAGGCTCAAACTGCCTCATGTCTCGGGGAACAAGTCAACAAGGACAACTTAACTGTGAAGAGACAGAAAGTCTTTCTGGAACATTCTAACCCTCCCCAAACAACAAGAGAAAGTTTGTGGGACCCGTTCAAATTCGAGGCGATTTGCCGTCTTTTAGTGCGGTAATCCCGCCCCAGTTTAACGTGTTGAATTTTAATCGTGCAGGCGGAATGCTGACCGCTGACCTGCCATTTACTCTCTACCCCTGGATTCTGAGTCGCTATCTTCTCACTTTGCTGGTGTTTTTCTTTCAGGTGGGTAGTGAGCAGATGTAGTCATAAAGTGGTTTGCATTTGTTATTCCCACCCCCACCCCGCCCCGGTGCTTGATTTTAATGCAAGTTTGTTTTACTCTGCCAGCTTTCTCAGGGCGAACTCCAGAAATCAGGCGGGAGATCGGTTTTTGAGACGGTGACTGACAGCTGCCATGAGATCTGCTCGTGTCGACCTCCCCCGTTACCCCCGCCACCGCCTCCCCCGCCACCGCCCAGGCAATTGGCATCTGCAAGTAAGTGGAAAACATGCCCTTAGCATACCCACCTCAGGCCCGAGTACAGAGTGTGTGTGTGTGTGGGGCAGTGAGAAAAACCCACACAAGCGATGGGCACAGTTTAGACAGAGAAGGCTGAGTGGACGAGGGCCGCCCTCCTCCTCCTCTCTTGAGTTCCTCTAACCTGAGCAAGGCCAGGAGTTTAAATTCACCCCGAGCTAAGAGATGAACGTGATCTCATCCCCTCCAATTTTTAACTTCCTCCCACCCTTTCTGGACTTTTGGCCGAGTCTGCCTTTGCTTGGGTGCTGTGGGCGTTTTTGCTGACACCACCACCACCACCGTTCGCTTCCACTCATCAGCAGCAGTGACAAAAAGCTCTTAATTTTAAGCGAAGTTCTGCAGCGCCGGGAGATTAACATTAGTTGCTGTGCCGAAAATTACTAATTTTAAACGAAAACCTGAAGAATCTATGATGTTTTGAGATCCTTGAGCTGTTTTAGAAAGTTAAGGACATGGATCACCTGTGATCTTATATGATTCTGATTTAATGACTGTAAGAATGGTAGATCACAATTCCTCCCAAAAAGTGCTACACAATTTGTTTAGTAGAATCCAAATATTCATTGTTCAGGACTCTAATTCTTCAGTTTTTTTCCGCTGGGATATATACTGTATTAAATTTCACTGTAAACTACTGCACAATGTTTCAAGCAGTTCTGAGAAGATTAATATATTTATTAGGTAAAAATCAATGTGGGACAGTTTTCACATCTCTACTGATGGCATTTTAAATTCTATTTTCCCGTTTGCTTTTAGTGATGGTAGTTATTCAGGATTTCCTTTTTCTGAGATTTATTAAATACAGAGTAGATGTCCATGCTTTGCCTTGGGTAAAGTGCAAGCTTTCAGTGAAAGCCTGCCTCAGGCTCGAGCTATGCATAACAATAGATCAAGTCAGTGCATAGCCAGAGCAAATTACATCATTGTAGTCATGAGATTATGCAACTTCAGGCTAATAATTGTGCTGTTCATGTTATCAGGTGGAATTGTTCCTGTGATAGCATGGAGGAAAGGATATATTTTTAAATGATTAGCATGAACATTAGGATAGCTATTTTGTGAATGAACTGAAGCAATAACCTACATGGCCAGTTTCTTTCCATTTTTTGCTAAAGATTCATTGCAGTGCTGGTAAATTAAATGATTGTGCTACACAATGCACTGTGAAAGAGATTGAGAGGTGTACGTTATTCTTCAACAGTAAACCACCTACTTGCTAGAATCTAGTCTGCTTTGCAAAACTCTTTCATCAATTGAAACATAACCTTGGTTTTATTTTATAAATCACTCGTGCATTAACATTTAGAAATGTATTTGGATGACTTCAACAGGCTATGTTTGTCTTGATTACAAAAAGCTTCTAGAAGGAAATTTTTGTGAGGAAATATGCATAAATATTGGAACCTTGCAACAAATTAGATCTTTATTTAGAATAGTTTTGAAGTGTAAGCTGAAGGGGAAAAAAAATCTTTTAATTTCTAATTGAGTTATTTATTCCCTCATGTAGGTCCAATCCAATAACATATATTTCATGGGATGAAATTGTAAGAGCCCCAGCTATTCAGAGAACCATATAGTGAAGAATAATTTGCCCAATTAACTCAGAAAATAACTATCTGCTGCAAGCATGCTTGTAATGATCACTACTTTCCCCTGCAGTATAAATTTCACCCTGCTCTCTGCCAACAACAGCTTAAAAGCACCTTTTAATGTAATAAAATATCCCAAAAGAGCAGCATAAAACAAATATGACACCATGCCACATAAGGAGATATTAGATCAGGTGAACAAAAGCTTCGTCATGGAGATAGGTTTTATGGAGTGTCTTGAAGAAAATGAGATGGAGAGGTGTGGGGAGGGCTTTCCAGAGCTCAGGGCCTAGGTCAGACTAATTATATCTCCTTCAAACCGTAGTGACCGGAAACAAGTCTACACCTTTATTATCAATGTTCTTACAGCTTAAATTTACAATCACATAAAATATATTCATTGTAAACGTGACTTTATCTCATTACTTACGAGACAAGCTTACTTGGAACTGTTTTACACTAATTTATATGTTTACCACTAAAATAGAAACAACTACCTGTTTACGTGTGTAAGAAACACAGGAAAGCTTTAAATATGCTCTCTTTCGTGCATCATTAGTGGATGTCCCTTGGCATTGTTCACATTGAATGAGGTGGTGCTTTGCACTTTAAGTACAGGAGTTTAATACTGTGTAGCATACAGAATATTATTCTGCTGAAGTGGAACCGTGTTCTGTTTAAGGAAACAAAGGCTAATTGTTCTGAAGTAAACAAAGTCAGGTTGCTCAGAGTTTAATTGTTGTTTGGTTCAGCTCCAAGGGAAAAATGCCCAGCAGTAAGTAACTAGATTTTTTTTTGCTTTGAACCTGTAACAAATTATACATGAACTGACATAGCATTTTTCATACATTACCACCACGTTTCCCAACTCAGCGAATCCAACCCAGGAAAAAGGCCCAAAAGGTCAGATTTTCATTCTGGGGGCGTAGGCTGGATTAGAAGTCGGACCTGTTGTCCCAGAACAAGTGCAGAAGGCCTGCCTCTATGCACCAGCACTTAGTTGAAGTTATTTTAAAAAATGAATACAATAGAAAATGCCCTCACCTCCCACACACTCTCCATGCCCACTTTTTCCACCTCATCCCCCCCCCCACCCACCCCATGGCACCCCAAGCCTCTCTATCCACCCCCATGGCACCCAATACACTGCATCCCTATGCCCCTCCCACCACACACCAAGCCCCCCCCCCATGCCACCCTATGCTCCTCTACCCACCCCATGGCTCCTCATTCAATACATTGAAATTCTTTCAACTAATCTCTTATAAAAACAAATATTTCACTTAAGTACTTAATCTCTTATGAAAACAAGCATTTCTCTGCTATAACCATTTGAATCTGTTAATCAAATTGCTCACTTAACAGAAACACTATTGTGAAAATGTTAGGTTATAAAATCAGTCATGCAGCACAAATCCTATAATGATGACCCTCAGGCTTATATCAACAGAAAGTAAAATATCAAGCACTGATCTTTTTTAAACTCCACACGTTTTTTGACAAAAATTAAAGCCCAGCTGAGTTAAATCCCTTGACAGCTTTGACAGCTCTTTGACACCATTCAAGTTCTTTTAGCGGCTTTGACAGTTTTGACAGCTCTTTGACTGCTTTTTGACAGCTTTGATCGTCCCAGTGGGACCTCACTTTTTGCACGTAATTATATCTACTTTTAACAATCTCAACAGGTACCTGACTTCTCCCAAAGGGTGCCTTACCTCTCCAAAAGGGTACCTGACCTGTAGCAAAGATGTCCAGGGACCATTTCCAAAGGGGTAGTTGCCTCTCCAAAGGGGTACCCCGGCTATCCAAACACATAACATGGTTCAGACCTGCTCTTACCTGGTCTAATGTGCACACTTTGGATTTCAGACTCCTACCTCACCAAAATCACATGCTGATTCATGTGGGCAGTTGCCTCCGTGAACCATGAATGTGTTATTTAGAAATTGATTCACAGCTTCAACCCCCCCCCCCCCCCCCCCCCCCCCCCCCCCCGCCCAAAACCAGGCGGAGGCCTGATTCAGGTGTGGGAGTTCTGGTCTTGGGCCTTTGTCAGCATTTTTGTGCAGAAGGAGAGCCTCTCCCTCTGCAAAAATTCAGTCCTTTGTGTTACTGGAGAGTCTTTGTTTCTTTATACTTTTAAAAATGTACAGAGCTGCCTTGGTTATCTGCTTGCATTTGTTATTATAGTTTCTCTTTTCATTGAAGTTTAAGCATTTAAAAGACTCAGAAAGAGGCTCACTTTTCTGAAAGTTTAGCAGTTTTATACAGATTGAGCAGTTTCAACCATACAAAATATTACACAGGAAGAAATTTATTTTCTTAATATTTTTGAGAGTTTGACTTGGGGAATGCTTAAAGTGCCTCATTTATTTATGCAGATATGATTTAATGACAATAGAGAATGAAGCATGCGCTGATGGTCACATCTCAAAACAATAGGTTGGGCGCGTAATTATCTTTTTTGGAGAACAGTTATCTTAGTTATTAATGATGTGAAAACAGAGAATGATGTAAATATTCAGCAGGTCTGGCGGCATCTATGGAGAGAGAAAAACAGTGTCAGCTTTTCAGAACTCATCTGAAGGAAGGTCATGGACCTCAAACGTTAACTCTATTTCTCTCTCACAGATGCTGCCAGACCTAGTGAGCATTTCTCGTATTTTCTGTTTTCATTTCAGATTTCCTGCATCTGCGGTATTTTGCTTTTGACTCCTGGCTATTAGTTGGGTTGGACTGATGTTTTAATCTTTATGATCACAAAGGTATTAATAAAAGTGGTTATGTAGGTTTTTTTTTCCAGAGAATGCAGGTCATATTTATTGTCCATCAATAATTGCCCTGTGAAGGTGGTGTTGGACCTTCCCTTTCATCTGCTGCAGTCTTTGTGGTGTTTGCATTGGTGTTAGATTACGAATTCGTGGATATTGACCTAGTAAGAAAAGAATGATGGTATCTGCCTTAATACTCGGGATGATGTGTGTGACTTGGAGGGGAAAAAGGAGGTGATGGTGATAGGGAATAGAAGTGGTATTGAAGTAAGCCTGAGGCAGTACCATCTTTCATCAGAGATGTTACACAATTCTGGTGGACACAAATAAAAAAGCTCTGGAGTAGAAATTAGATCTTGTTGCTTGTGTCTTATGGTTGTATAAAAAGGGCCAACAAACAAGGACCAATTTCAATGACCAATGCCCTGCACCCAAGGATGCCAGACCCAGTATTGGATTTAGCCATTTTTCAGGAGTTCCTGACAACTGCTATAAACAGTTGTTATGTCCCTTGCATTTTTGTGTGAAAGACCCAATGCCTAGTTTAAATTGCTAAATTGAAAATCAAGTGTCTCAATAGCCAACAATATAAAATGGGAAAGCTGCCTATCCAGGCATGATGGGTGCCAGTAACTCATCCAAATAATGTAAATGAGACCCCAAGTCCAACTTTAGGCCAGCCTCAGGTTGTCCGTTTGCATCTCTCACATTCTGTACATCGCTGCTGATGCAACTGAAAATGGATCATAACCAATTTCTGTCATCCTGGCCAGCATTCCTCTTCAAATCAGGACCAACAAAAACAAATTATCTGATCACTTATTCATTTTTTTTTATTTGTGGGATCTTGTTGGGTAGAAAATGGCTGTTACATGAAAAGTATTATAAAAGTCCAAGTCCATTCTCCCTTCCTGTGGCTGTTAGCATGCTCTGGTTTAGCAATTTTCTTAATATGCTTTAATGGAATGGTAAACCATTTTTTTCTTTTCCAGAACCAGTACCTGACCTATTTCCTGACATGCTTACATAACTTTCTGCACCTTTAATTAGGCTGCATTTGACTCTGATTAGTTTTCACTCTTTAGAGTGCTGCAAGATTCTTGTAAATTACGATATTAATTCCATTATTGCTTGGTGAGGACCTAGAAAGTTTCTACGGAGCAAATGAGTGAAAGATCATGATATACTCTAGGCGTGAGAATTCAGTCCTCTTGCGTCTTTAGCTGGATTGCCCTCTTTGTTTCCTCAGTCATATGGCCTTGTGAACAAAGATGTTTTATTTCAAAACTGCTAAGAGAAATTTGATGTTTATTAAGTCTTGCAAGAATGTGGAAACCTAATCTCCTATGGATCAACTGTTTTTTCTTTAATGGGATGTGGTCATCACTGGCGAGGTCAGCATTTGTTATCTGTCCCTAATTGCCCTTGAACTGAGTGGCTTGCAAGGCCATTTCAGGGGGCAATTAAGAGTCAACCACATTATTGTGGATCTGGAGTCACCAGACCAGGTAAGGACATTAGTGAACCAGATCAGACACAACAATTGATGATTAGTTTCATGGTTAACATTACTGAGACCAGCTTTGCAATCCATATTTATTAATTGAATGCATATTCCACCAGCTGCCATGGTGGAATTTGAACCATGCCCCCAGAGCATTAGCCTGAGCTTCTGGATTACTAACCCTGTAATATTACCACTACCTCTTATTTGAGGGGCTGGGGTGGGAGTAATGGCTAGAACTGCTGATATTAGATATGCTTTGGCCTTGTCTCAATAAATGTTGTAGCTAGAGAACTGAACAGCTGAAATATGTCATCTGTTTAAAAAGTGTATTTTCATGGTACGTCTTACTTGCTTTTATTACCTTAATTGCAAATGCACATCAACCAGTAAGGGACTTGAAAGGAATAATATCTACCACGGAATGAAAGGGGAAGCCCTATTGCGTGCTTACCCGAAGGCCAAAACTGACACTTAACCAGAATATATGTCTGTGAGTTGTGCACTATTTGTGTCCATTATTGAATATGGGACCAAATCCACATACACATAGAGCTGAAGGAAGTTCCATTCACCCAGTTAATGCTTTCTGTGCATCTCGGAAAGTTGCCATGCCTGGTGTTTTACCTTTGGTTGCATAGCTCTATTAGATTTCGTATTTCACTGATGTTGTCAGAGCAATACCCTTTACCCATGAAGCTTCTTAGTCAGTGTCATTAACGTCTTCAGAAGCAGTCTTGCTGTAAGACTTTCAATTCTTTTGAGTTACCTGGGCTGTTGCCTTTCTTGCACATTAATACATATCACAGTCAATTAATCTTCTAGCCTAATTAATATTGTAGTGTGGATAAGGTATATCAACCAAAAAAGCATTCCAGAATTTTATTGGCTCGATTCATCTGAATTTCTGTAGGTTGGAATATTAATCTTTAGATTTTTTATTATATAGGGCAATAGTTATCGGAGAATCACTAAGTAATGGTAGTGGCTGTAATTTGTTGATTTTTATGAGGTGAGCTAGGATGCATTTAACAAGATATAAGGCAAATCAGTATGTAAAATATACATTAATTCTCTACCTAAAGTGTGTCCACAAGGGTCAGCTTTAGTTCAGTGTTACCCACTTAACCTCTTGGCTTAGAAGGTTATGGATTCAAGCCCATTCTGGGCCATTGTGAGCACATGATATTAAATGCCATATTTGTGCAGTATTGAAAAAGCATTGCTTTGACATAGGAACTGCTTTTCAGATGAGATGTTAAATCAAGACTCTGACAATTCTTTCAGGTGCATGTAAAAGACCTATTTAAGGAAGAACCATGAAATTCTTCTAGTGTCTCAGTCTGTACCATCAAAAACAGATTAACTGGGTATTAATTTCTTGCTGTTTGCAATCATCCGGGAGTGAGACATCTGAAACAATATCCAAAGGACAATATTCATTTGCATTAAGGAGCAGACTGGTGAAGTATTCCTAAAGTGACACAGATTTAGTCATTTGACAAACTTGCTCAGGTAAATTTTTGAACAGAGCAATCTATGCCAATTCCAGCTTCCCCAGGGACTTGAGTATTATTACCTGCATTTATGTGGAGAAAAGAATGCTGACAGTGCATCAGATAATATTTAAACACATTCAACATTTAGGTAGTCTGTGGTGTATATGAGTTTTCAAAAGGCATTTGATACAGTGCCACACAACAGATTTGTGAGCAAAATTCTAGCTCATGGAATAAAAGAAAAAGTAGGCACTTGGATAAAAAATTGGCTGTGTGACAGGAAACAGAGAGTAGTGATAAATGGTTGTTTTTCAGATTGGAGGAAGGTTTATAATGGAGTTCTCCAGGGGGCAGTGTGGGACCCTTGCTCTTCCTAATATATATTAATGATCTAGACTGTAGTGTTCAGGGCGTGATTTCAAAATTTGCAGATGATACGAAGACTGGAAACGTTGTCAACTGTGAGGATGGTCTTGAACATCAAAAGGGCTTAGGCATGTTGGTGGGTTGGGCAGACAAGTGGCAGGTGGATTTCACTGCAGAGAAGTGAGATGATTCATTCTGGCAGAAAGAATATGGCAAGACAGTATAAAATAAAGGGAGAAACTCTAAAGGAGGTGCAGGAACAGAGGGACCTTGGTGTATATGTACATAAATCATTGAAGATGGCAAGGCAGGTTGTGAGAGCAGCTAATAAAGCATATAGTATCTTAGGCTTTATTAATAGGGACTTTGAATGCAAGAGTAAGGAGGTCATGTTGCACTTGTAAAAGATACAAGTTAGGCCACATCTGGAGTACTGTGTCCAGTTCTGGGCACCATATTGAGGAAGAATGTGAAGGCATTGGAGATAGTACTGAGAAGATTCACAAGAATCATTCCAGGGATGGAGAATTGTAGCTATGAGGAGAGGTTGGGTCTGTTTTCCTTGGAGAAAATAAGGCTGAGAGGAGACTTGATAGAAGAATTCAACATCCTGAGGGGTATGGACAGGATAAATAGTGAGAAACTGTTCCCACTCAAGAGATCATCGAGAACTAAAGGGCACAGATTTAAAATAATTGGCAAAAGGAATAGAAGTGAGGTGAGGAAAACATTTTCACCCAGATGGTGGTTGGAGTCTAGAATGAACTTCCTGAGAGGTGGTGGAGGCAGGTTCGATTGAGATATTCAAAAGGGAAAAAGATCGCTATCTGAAAAGAGCGAATGTGCAAGATTATGGTTATAAGGTAGGGGAGTGGGAGTAGGTAAAATGCTCTTCCAGAGAGCCAGTGCAGATTCGATGGGCCGAATAGCCTCCTTCTGCACTGTAGAGTTTCTGTGATTTTGTCCTCCTTGACTGTCATGCTTTATGTTTGGCAGTTGTTGCTGAGTGAAGGGGACTGAGGGACATCTCACCTGTATAGGCAACAGTGTGGCAGTGTGTTAGAGGTCATTCTTTATTGGATGGTAATGTATTTGATGTGATTTGTATTCTCAAGGCAACATGACATGGCTGCACATGCAGCATCTGTTGGCCTCCCCATAATTGACTTGCCAAGCAGATTGGCCAAGGTCACTGATGAGCATGAGATGTAATACGCTGCTCGTGCAATTATGGCCTTGACACCGTGAGCAAAGAGCAGAGAGATGGCTCATGACAGTTTCATTGACTTGAGTATCAGTGCAAAGCCGGTATCCTCAGTGGAGTCAGAGCTTTTCAGCCCATTTGAGAACAGGGCACTTCCCATTATCTTCTGGAGAGTAGAGGATGTGTGTAGTGAGGTTGCTCCAAATTGAGCCTGGCAGGGGTGAATGCACAGTTGGAGCAGGTAAAGGTTTGCAGGAAATTATGGTCCGGTAGCAAGATACTGAGGACACTGGAAATTTGAAAGAAAAACCCAAAGTGCTGGAAATGCTCAGCAGGTCTGGTAGAATCTGTGGAGAGAGAAACAGAGTTAGTGTTTCAAGTCAAGTATGCCTCTTCGAAACTGAGTTCCGAATGCTCTTCGGAGATGAAGATGGCCTTGGTTGGATTCATCCAAACCTCCTCCCCCCTCGGCTGGTGCCAGCTGATGGCTGTGTGGCCTTTGTTGTTGAGTGACAAAGGACCTCCTCCTGGCAAATCCTGTACTCTACCGCCCAAGATTGCAAAAAAATAGGGTTCAAGAGACCCATGGCAGATCCACAAAGTGAAAGGTTTGAAGAAGACAGGCAATGATTTGAGCACCTCTGTTGACTTGGTTTCATTCCTAGAGCAGCTGCGGTTGATCATTGGGAATGCATGACCCTCCCATGGGCCACACACACAAATCCACCCATCCTACAGTGGCCTCCTCCAACGATCCCTATGAGGTAAAAGTTTCCTAACAGTACATGATCTCCAGCAAGGTAGCAGTTTCTTAGCAGCCATTTCAATGGACACTAACACTGTCACATTGCAGCTGGAGCCCATCCAACTCCACCCTTCCTCTGTCACCCTTAAGCTTTCTCCCATCTCCTTTGATCCTCCCAACATTACCCTGCTCCTTCCCCCAATAAACCTGGAGCATCTAACCATTATCTTTCACCTACCTTCATTTTCCCTTGACTCTCCTTCAGACCATTGACCTGCTCCCCATGCAGCTGGACCTGCTCTGCTTCAAGCTCAAAGTCCCTTCCTGACTGTTGACCCGCCATGTGTGCTGCAGCTGCCTCCCTTGGACACACACAACTAGATCACTAGAACCTAGCTTCCTTCAGACACTTCCTCCTCCTGCCCCCAGGTGTCCCAGTGCCTTGTTGTGCTGCCACTTGAGGACCCGAGCACCACACTCTCCACCCCGCCATGTCCTTTCTGCTATCTTCCCCTGGTAACAATGTCTGTGCTGGTGAGTTAGACAAAGATAAAACCTCACTTCAGATCCAAAGATAGAAAAACCTCACCTGGTGCATGCCAGCTTTTAAGCTATCGGGAAACAGGAGGCATGAGTGTCCTGTGTGCCACTGACGTACGTCCTACTTTCAAAATTAATTTGGTGTGTTTCAAAACTAATAAGGATGCATGGTAGGCAAATGAATGGTAAATAGTTTCCACCACCTGGCAGTGTGTTGGCTGCTCCGCCACTGACACTTTATCTCATGAATTCAACCCAACATTGGGAAACCGAGGTTTTGGCTCCCACCTAAGTCCCCCACGGCCGCCATGCTTCCTGCTCTTACAGATCCTATTAAATAGCACCCACTACCTCCCATTCCCTAGCATTCCCTTTGCTCTGGGAAACTAAATGAATATTTTAAACCCAGTATGAAGACACCTGTAGACATCCCACCTCTACCAAAAAATTCCACTTCTAACTCTGACTTTATTAAATAAGCACATGCCATCCATTGAATTTCATTTACTTTAAGTCTGTTTACCATCACCCCAGTGGGTGCTTCCATTATCATACATTTAAAAACTTCAATCTTTAATCCCCACTAGAAGTTATACTCCCAAGTCATTCGAATCATATAATCAGACATTTTCAAAACACTGTCCAATAAAATCTTAGATGTAATAATGCAGGCTTAACAACTAGATATAAGCCAACTGACCCTTGTTAAAAAGGCTGATTCATTTAGGACTGGCAGTAATTGAAGCAAAATCATTTAATGAATTCCAGTAAGATGTAGCTGGTTAAAATGAAAAGATAAGTTATGGACTCAAAAAACTATTTTCCTACTGTGAGTGGGAGCTGAAGTGTTTGTGCTATAATTGTTTACATGTAAAATTAACCACTGCATAAAATGCAAGTTTCTGGTCATTTGAGTTAATGTCAAAATAACTATTCTACCAGTATTTTTTTAATTCTTTCTTTCATAGAATGTGGGCATCGCTGGCAAGGCCGGCATTTGTTGCCCATCCTAATTGCCCTTGACAAGGTGGTAATGAATTGCTGCAGTCCATCTGGTGCAGGTACACCCACAATGGTGCTGGGAAGGGAGTTCCAGGATTTTGATCCTGTGACAGGAACAGTGATATATTTACAAGTCCGGATGGTGTATGCCTTGGAGGGGAACTTGCAGGTGGTGGTGCTCCCATGCATCTGCTGTCTTTGTTGTCCTAGAGATAGAGATTGAGGGTTTGAAGGGTGTATCGAAGGAGCCTTGGTGTGTTGATGCAGTGCATCTTGTATATAGTACACACTGCTGCCACTGTGCATCAGTCATGGAGGGAGTGAATGTTTAAGTTGGCGGTTGCATTGTTGATCAAGTGGGCTGCTTTGTCCTGGATGGTATTGAGCTTCTTCTGTTGTTGGAATTGCACACATCTCACTAAGTGGAGAGTATTCCATCACAATCCTGACTTGTACCTTGTAGATAGTGGACGGGCTTTGGGAAGTCAGGAGGTGAGTTATTCACCTCAGAATTCCGAGTCCCTGACCTGCTCTTGTAGCCAGAGTATTTATATGGCTGGCCCAGTTCAGTTTCTAGTCATTGGTAACCCCCAGGATGTTGATAGTGGGGATTACCATTTTTTATCAACAATGGTAATGCCATTGAATGTCAATGGCTAGATTCTGTTAGAGATGGTCATTGCCTGGCACTTGTGTGGCACGAATGTTACTTGTCACATCAGCCCAAGCCCGAATGTTGTCCAAGTCTTGCTGCATGTTGGGACAGGCTGCTTCAGTATCTGAGGAATTTTGAATGGTACTGAACATTGTGCAATCAACAACGAACATCCCTACTCCTCACTTTATGATGGAAGGAAGGACATTGAGGGAGCAGCTGAAGGTGGTTGGGCCTAGGACACAACCCTGAGGAACTCCTGCAGCAATGTCCTGGGACTGAGATGATTAGCTTTCTAAATGGTGGTGTTCCCAGCAGATCGATGGGAACACCTCCACCTGGAAGTTCCCCACCAAGTCACCCACCATCCTGACTTGGAAATATATTGCCATCCCTCCAGTGTCGCTGGGTCAAAATCCTGGAACTCCCTTCCTAACAGCACTGTGGATGTACCTATGTCTCATGGACTGCAGCTCACCAACACCTTCTCAAGGGCAACTATGGATGGGCAATAAATGCTGGCCCAGCCAGCAAAGCCCACAACCCATGAAAGAATAAAAAATAAAGCATCCAACAGCCACAACCATCTTCCTTTATGCCCGGCATGACTCCAATCAGTGGAGAGCTTTCCCCCTGATTCCTAATGACTTCAAATTTGCAACTTCAAATGATGCTACATTCTGCATTCAAATGCTGGATTGATATCAAGGGCAGTCACTCTCACCTCCCCTCTTGGTTTAACCTGTTGTGTTCATGGTTGTAATGAGGTCAGGAGTTGAGTGGCCCTGGCAAAACTCAAACTGAGCATTATTGAGCAGAGTATTGCTATGTAAATACTGCTTGATAGCATTTTCATTGACACCTTTCATCACTTTGCTGTTGATCGAGAGGAGGCTGATGGGGCAGTAGTTGGCTGAATTGGATTTATCTTGCTTTTTGTGGGCAATTTTCCTCATTGTCAGATTGATGCCAGTGTTATAGCTGGACAGAAACAGCTTGGCTAAGGTGTTCTGGGGTTCATGTCTTCAGTGCTATTGCCGAAATATTGTCAGGGCCCATGGCTTTTGCAGTATCCAGTTCTTTCAGCCTTTTGATATCATGGTGTGGTCGGACTTCAGCTTAGCTGACCTGTTTCCATGATAATCCACCCAAATAAGTTGATCAATCATGGTGTAGCATTATTCCAACTCCAGGCAAAGCAAATGTACCACTTGAGAAGCTGGCTGGACATTACAGAGTGAGGAAATCTGTGTGCAGAGGGAAATGCTGCTCTGTGCACACAAGAAACATTCGCTGTCTTGTGCATCAGAAAGGGTTTTGATCTGATCAGCGCTTTATAATTTGTGTTGAGGAAATGAGTTTGATTTGGCACTAACTTATCAAATTTTACTCAGCTTAGCTAGCAAGGGACAGCTCTCCCAATTTTGGCACAAGCCCCCAGATGTTAGTAAGGAGGACTTTGCAGTGTTGACAGGGCTGTGTGTGCCTTTGTTGTTTCCAGTGCCTAAGTCAATGCCAAGTCTTCTGGTTTCATTCTTTAAACAGGTGAAAATGTTACCTCAACTGTTCCTACCTCTATGTAGGCATAATAGTACCGCAGTCCATATCGTGTGTATGTGCCAATGCACACATGGTAGTTGCATTTGTACCTTCACATATTTTTAAGCAAATTGTAATGCTGATTATAAGGGGCATTTCAGCCAGAAATTCAACTGTTCCATCTACTTGTTGGTGAGAGTCCCTGCTGGACTGAGTGGGAATTTGGATTTCCACAGGTGAGAAAATTAATGGTCTCAGGACAAAAAAATGTGACGCCACGGGGGGACTCAGGCTTCTCAAGTGGTACGTTTGCTTGCCTGGAGTTGGAACAATGCTACACCATGACTGATCAATTTATTTGGGTGGATTATCATGGAAGCAGATCAGCTAAGCTGAAGTCTGACTACACCAGGATTTTCGCCTTGAATTAGCCTGGCCACAGCTCTAAATTTGGTATCAAAGTCCTAACGGGCAAGAAAAAAATAGTATGTACAGAAGAAGCACAAACTGGCATGGGAGCATTCTTACTAAAATCACTGGAGGATCCTTACCCCTTTGGGCAAATAGCTGGGCATTACAGAGCGAGGAAATCTCTGTGTGCTGAGGAAATTGCAGCACTGTGTGCACACAGAAGAAACATTCGCTGTCTTGTGCATCAGAAAGGGGTTTGATCCAATCAGCGCTTTATAATTTGTGTTGAGGGAATGAGTTTGATTTGGCACCAACTAATTGTATTTATTCAGGCTAGCTTTGCCTTCCTGCATGAAAAATTGACTTTGTACAAAAAGATGCAAGACAGGAAAAAGTGCCTAAAGCAAGGAAAGCAAAATTTCTTGAGTGGCAGCAATGTGAGTTGCGATAATACATTTTCATCGGGTATCAGTGGCTGTCAAATGAAACTCTTTCAGAAATTGATTGCACTGCTGAAAATCTTTACCCATTAACCTTCACTTTAAAACTCTGCAGATGTCTATATACCCTTTCTAATAAAGGTTTGTAAAAGTTCACAGTTCAAGCAATCTACAAGCATTAACCACTGAAACATATTTGACTTACTCATTGTTACTGAATAATAGTAACCACACCCACATTTCAGTTGAAGCATTTGGATTCAAACTCAACTATGACCTCCAGCAGACTTTCAGCACATAGTAATGATCTCTGCATGATTTAAATGAAACTCAGGCAGCTGTCGCTACTGAAAGTACTCAAGCTTGGAGTTGACTTTAAACCAGCAATCATTTCAGAATAAGTGCCTGTGAAATTCATTTGCAACTGTTTCCACTGAGCAGTGTCAAATGATTCAGACATTTCTTATCAGAATCCAGATGATTGCCATGTCTGATCTGATCATCCTTGCTCTATATACCTCTCTCTTCCTTCTTGGCTTCTCATTGAGCCATAAAACCAGGACCAAAGCGAGACAGCAGGCGCCAGTGTTGCTCAGATTTCCATCATATTGGCCCAGGTTTTAATAGTGCATTGAATAAAAAGGACAAAACTAAATAATTCACAGCCTAATATGGAGGCCTCAGTAATTAGATAAACTTTGCATTAGGCAACTCTTTAAAGGGAAACACCCAGTGAAGGGGAGCATTTGCAATGTAAAACATTTGTTGTGCCTGCTATTTTTGAGTAGTCTGGTGGCCCTGCTGCTACTTAGGAAGTTACACTTTATGAAGGATAAACATGTAAGTTAGTGGTCCGGCATGAAAAATTTATATAAAGAGTAATTACAGTCCAGTTCTTTCCATTTTTTGTTGGTGGCACGTTTTCCAGCCAGCACCTGGTTAGTTTTGAGGAAGCTCCGTGGTAATTTTAATTTAACTCACCCGTCGGGTCACGTTAGTTATCCATTGTCCAGTCAGGTTAAAATGACTCCACATAATGAAAATCTTGATCAGCACAGCAGAGCTGTGCTTTGATGCTTACTGAGAGGCACCTCTATGCTGATCTATTTGTGTGATGCTAGGTTTCAACTTCTTCATTCAGTGATTTGTCTTAAGTAAGAAGCTTAAAAACGCTGAATTTAGGAGCCACAGAAGTAAATAGTTTACTGCCTCTTTCAAGCAACAAAATGCATCATAAACCATGTTGCTTCACTGGAAAAATACAAGTGAGAGAGCTTCTCCCTATGCCTACCTATCCTGAAGGCATTAGTTAGTCCTGTTTAATGGGATACACTTCCCCTGATGGCATTTGTCCTCTAACATATAACTCATGTAGCCTTTGTTCATGTAGGAGCTTTGATGGTGAATATTAGCAGGCAGTTCAACTGTGTAGGGCTTTAGAGTAGAGCCTTGTCCTGTTTCACCAAGATGTGTTACTTCCGGTAAGGATTGAAATATAGCAATGTTTTCCCCCCTTTCCTCATGCAGAGAGTATCGCAGCTTCACAGCTACAGGGACAACCTTTGACCTGAAAGCAGTATCAGTAAGGAAAATTTGTAATTACAGTAAAATGTTTGGGTAAACTGTAATTGTTTTTAAAAGTGTTTGAAAAGGACTTTGAAGAGTTTGCATCCATTGTAAAGGAATCAATTGTAATTTTCTTGGATAATAAGAAATACTGGTCAATGTGACCTGCCGACCCTTGATCTGGAAGCAGTACTAAAAGGAAGGAAATTGAGAAACGAAAGCCATGTGGCCAGGCACAAAGGAGAGCTGCAGGCAGAAGGTGATCAGCATGTAAATGTGTGTGACAGAAAGAGAAAGTAGTAGAGACAGAAAGGAAAAAGTATGCCATGGAGAAAAGATTGTATGGGCGGAACACTGTTTATGCAGAAGCTGCTGTCTGTGGAGAATTGGTTAAGCCCATAGAGGAAAGGGGAGTGCTGGAAAGAGGGAAGGCGGTCAGCAAGCAGAGTGCCTGCTAACTGCGTGAGATAAAGTTTGTTGTATAAATGTGTAATTTATAGTTCGTACCAACTGTGATTTGCCTGTTGATTCACGTTTAATTTATGTTGACTCTGATTTGTGTTAAAGCAAAAGTTACAGAAAGTGAAATCTTGTTGGTATTTTCTTCATTTGGAGATCAATGGGTAAATTTGGTTATTTTGGTTTACGGTTTCCCCCATGGAGATCGTAACGCCACCTTGGCAGGGATTAGGAAACTCAGCACAGGTCAGGGATCTAACCTCGGATCTTGCTAGTCTGCATGGCTCTGAGATCCTTTAAGTTTTGAGAGATAGCGGCAGCCAAAAGCATTTGTTAGGACTGGATTCAGTTATGCACTGCGAACAGTGTTCGTCTGTCTGAATCACTGTGAGAGGAAAGTCTTTTAAAATATTCAGTGGATTGAAGAAAAAGTAATTTTTGTAATTTTCTGCTAACAAGATTATATGACTGACATTTATGTTTAATCTATTTGAAGGGAGTTTAAGCAGGTATAATAACTAAATTATCCTAAATATCTCTTGAAATCCAGCCTCCCACAGATATTCCATTCAGTGGCATTAAGTACTGAAAATTCTAATTTCCCATTTTGATCATCTTTTTTCTAATTAGAGCGATGCGGAAGATTTTCCTGTTCCTGCAGCTGAATTTCCTGATTCACATGGGAGCATTAAATAGCATAAGATCGGTCACATGGGATTGGATACTCATAGGGGAACCTGTAGCATGCTGGGTTTTTTTCTTGTTTAAATGAATGGATGGAAAATTATGTGGACTTCTTTGAGCGGCTGTGATGTAGCAAGAAGAAAATGGAGCAAGTTTGGGTAGTCAGTCCCTGTGTTACCTCACCGTCCCAACCTCCGTTCCCCTTGCAGGCCAGCAGCAGGATCACCTCTGGTTGCTCTGGCATAAAAATGCCAGTAAGGAGGGAATTCCTGGCCAGCTTTACTCTCGTGCTTTTGTTCCTGTTGTTCCCTGGGATTGCTTTATTAAACCTGTTAGTAGTATCTGGGAGAGTTATGGCATTGACTCCAAGTCCCCAAATAGAGAGAGAGGGCCTTGTAGAAGCCTTCTCTCCCTTAAAGTCGCCTTTCCAGCAATTACCTGCTTCTCCTGATATCTGTAATCTGTAAGAGTCCTGCAAACCCCTGAGATATCTATGTCCACCTAATTCTGGCCTCTTGAGCATCCCCAATTTTAGTAACTGCGCCATTGATGGCCATTAAGAATCATTATGATACTGTGGCAGGGGCATAAACCACATTGGAAGAATTTAAACAGAGTCCTGGGAATGATGGGCACAGATTTGGGTAGCAGCAACATGTTCATGGACTTTGGAGAAGAAAGGGAAATTGGAGTTGGGTGGAAGTTTGCAATGAATTTTTTGAGGAGAGAGCGATTGTGGTAGATTTAAAGGAGAGAGAGAGACAACACCAGAAGAGAGAGATCTGCTAACAATATCAGCTAACGTGGAGACCAGGAGGGGAAGTTGGGTGGTCAGCAGTTTAATGGAAATAGGGTGGATGGAGCAGGAGATGGGTCTCATGTTGAGATGGCATGAGGGTAGATTTGAGAGAACCTAGAGAAAGATGTACGTTCAGAGCTAGGGTAGCAGGGAACTTAAGAGGAAGTTTGGCCTTTTGGAGTAATGGAAGGGAGGGACCTGACAGTGGCAGTTGATGAAATGATCTCAACCTGATAGACAAAGAAGGCCATGGCCTCCTTGCATTATTTTTGGAAAGGTGGATGGAAGAGACAAGGGAAAGGGGTTTAAGAAGATGGTTTGCAGCACAGCGATAGAGCAAGCTGATGACACAGACAAAATGTTTTAAGTAGAGTAGCTGACCGTCCAACAATGCAAGTGCTGGAGTTATTTACCAGCACAAGAGCTGGCCTGATAATTTGAAACAGCTCAATTCCAGCTAATCTGATTACCTGTCCACTAACTGTCAGTATGAAAAAGATTTGGCTCAGTTATTGTAATCTAAAATATACATGCTTTGCTAATGGGAAACAAACATAATTGTGTCAGATGATGTACTTCAATAAGTAAAGGAAGGAAAGGGAAAGCCAACCTTACAGTGGGTAACTTTGACACTCTGCAATCATATAAAACAGGTTTTAGCAAATCAAAAGCCTGTCTTACATCTCTGTCAAATTTTATTCACATAGGCTTTAGTATATTGGGATAGGGAACATTTTAGACAAGTGAGGAGTGAGCTAGCTGAGGAAGGTTGGAAGAAGAAATTGACTTAGTGACGTGATATCTTTGAAAAGCAGATTGAAAAGTTGTAGAACTACATAATTAAAAGGGATGCAATTACTTCAAGTTATAGAATGCTATGGACAAAGGAAAAGTAAAATTGCTAAAGAAGAAGACATGAGGGTCTATAGATATGATAAAAATAAGAGATAATATGAGAATATAAAGATCAAGTTCAGAGAGCAATAAAGAAAGCAGGGAAATAGTACAAGGACAAAATCGCAAAACATGTTAAAAGAACAGTAAAGTATTCTACAAATAGTTTAACAAAATGAGAATTGTTGAATGTGAGGTAGGAACCCTGAGAGGATAGTGAGTTAGTAGCAGATAAACAAAACGCGCAGGAATGCTTAGCACTTAATTTGAACACATGTTTACAAAAGAGGATAATGGGAGGCACCATAATAAATGTTATGAGGTTATGCTTTGAAAGTATGATTTTTCAACTTTCAACTGAAAGCACTTGATATTGAAACAATAGCTGCCACAGACAGACCCACCCAAAACCTCTTGGGCGTAGTATTTCAAGGCAGGGCTGCCAGCCACTGGAGAGAGATTGCAGGGGACACGTGCAGTGTCCAGAAAACCTTCAGCAGAGGAAACGAGCTGAGGGCTGCTCTCTCGCTCTCGCGCTCTCTCTCTCTCTCTCTCTTTTGGAATAAGCATGTCACTTGGTTCGAGAAGCCAACTCTGCCAGAAACCTACTAGTGAACTGAGATCTCATAATAATTGCAGCATCATCTTCATCTGACTGCATCCAAGAAACCAGCTAACCTAAATCAGCTGCAACATTTAAAATCTACACCTCAAAGATGATCAAGGGACACTTAACCTTATATTCTTTTAACTTTTGTTTTTGTTGGACTCTAACTCCCCTTATTTCTGATGTGTATGTGGGGGCCCAATTGACTGCATGAGGGCCGAATGCGTGACGTTGCATTTTTATTATTTTTCTCGGGCTTAGGGGTTAATAAATTTGCTCTTTCTTTGACTCAAGGAAACCTTATTTGATTGGCTTCTTATTGCTCGCAGCTTAAATAGTTAAATACATCCTGATTTAGGAAAGGCATATCCCTGTGAAAAAGAAACTTAAACCTTTGTTGTGACCAACCGAAGAGGTTGAATAGAAGGGAGCCAGTTCACCCCTTCTTGCCTGGTCGTAACAAATAAAAATAAAGTATTAGAGAAGCTAATTAAACTGAAATAGAGCCAAGTGGTGGGTTCTGAAGGCATAGATCCAAGGATCCTGAAGAAATGGGGTAAAACAACAGAAGCTTTAGCAATTGTTTTGCAGAGTCCAATGAGAGTGAATGGGGGCATTTTAACCTCCATGTCGCAGGGATAGGCATTGGTGCTTGTGCTTAAAATGCCAAAAAAGGCCGGTGTGTCGGAAAACCAACATGAACCCACTCACTTGAACAGTGCATGTTTCAGATAGCTCAGGAAACCCATGCACTGGCTGTGCAAGCCAAAACGCAGGGTTAAATGTCCTTTAAATTGCCTTTCTATATATTTAAATATCAGGCCCAGCACCCCTGCAGGAAAGTCTCATGCTAGAGATGGACTCCTCCAATCTCTTTCCAGTGGTGTGTAGTACGTCTGAAATTAATGACAGGATCTCTCTCATTTTTTGCTGCTGTTCCAGAATTGCCCTCTTTGTGGATGACGACCGAGGCTCAGCATCCGCATCCAGCAGATTAGAGCTCGCATATCCTGACCAATTTCAAAAAGGGAGTCAGAGCTAACTCAGGCACTTACAAATCAGTTAACCTAACACCTGCAATAGGACACGTTTTGAAATCTTTAAAGATGAAATTATTAAGTATCTAGGCAAGAGAAATTGGTTAGAAGCATGCAGTTTGAATTTTTAGAAATCAAAGCCATGCTTGACAACACGATGGAGTTCTTTGTGGAAGTGTTAGATGTGGTGGATGCGGAAAGTGCGCTGTATGTGGTATATGTGGTCTTTGAGAAGGCCTTGAACAAGGTACCCAACTGGAGACTAAAGATTTTAGATTTTTAGGAATAGCAGAAAATTGGATTGATAACTGATTGGAAGGGAGGAAACAGAGTTTCTTGGTTGGAACTGGGTAAATGTTTCGCATACAGTTCCATCCTGTTTCTGCATTGTGATTACCTTCTTACTTTACACTCACTCCCAGTAAAATAAAGCCTGTTTAATCTGATAGTCATGTTGAATTTATCATATTTACCTAAACCTCCTAAGCTGATAATTAACAATATGAACAGTCCATGAGGACATTACCTTAACTTTGAGTTAATTTATTCTTATTTGTAATTTTTTTTAATGAGTTCTAGTTCTTTCTCATTTCTTTGACTTTTTATTGCACGGTTGCATCCCTTGTTTTCTTTGACTATTTTTCATTCAATTTTAGTTACGTAGTTGCTAAGTCAGTTTACTATGATCCTGATTGATGTAACTTGGGCATTTGGGCCAGTGAATTGAAGATGCAAGTCAGTGGAAACAGAAACCAGGAGAGATGTTTAATGAATGGTTGAGTTGATGTCACTTCTTACAGTATCGCCTAAAGTCAAAATTACCGCTATTGAATGTAAAAGTTATTACAAATGAACTCTAACCCCAATGTTATGCAGTTAACACCCTTCCTCATACAAGGCTTGTTCTCTTCTATCACAAAACACATTTTAACACATTGGTCTGTGTGGTAGGATGGTAAAGATGATTTGATTTTTGTTCAACACTTTTGTTAACCTTGTACTTATGTGTATCTGTAAAAATAAATTGTGCATAATTATTAAACTTATTTTTATATTTTAGAACGCATAGTAAATTGTGTATATGTTGAAGCATCCTCTTCTAATTTACTATAAAAAGATGAAGAATGTTGGTTTAATATTGATATTATGTTATATTGCCTATGGGTAACCTCAGATAATGCAATTTATTTTGTCACCCCAGTCAGTGATATTCATGGCATTCCATTACTGTTGTGACATTTATAGTTAATGTAAACAGTGATTCTTGTAAAGTGTCAATTTCAAATATTCAATGCAGAATTTCAATTAAAAATACATGGATAGTGGCTGCATTTTGCATACTGTTTTATTAATGCTGAACTTAAGATTTCATTTCACTTTGTTTTTACCTCAGAAGGAAACATTTAAGAGAAAGTAACTGCACTGACAGAAAAGTTCACAGCTGTATATTTCATTTTAGTATTAGTTTTAGTATTTATTGTAATAGATTGAAAAGTTTAGAAATTAATTAGTATAAATATTTATGGAAATTGTGATTGAGGGAAAAGCATTGCAAGTGTTCTTTTGTGTGCATATGCAAATAGTTTGCTCCAATGTCTTATATATATCTGCCAATGCAAGGAGTCTTCTCTGTATTAACGTGCATAATGCACATATAATTGGGTACCAGGTGGTAGAGATGTACTTTGGAAGGTGCTGTTGAAGGAGGCTTGGGCTTACAATTTTGAAGCATTGCTTCAGATGACTGGATAGATCAGGAGCCCATGTCAGAGTCTCCAACATCATCATTATGTGTTGCATTCTTCATAAACTTTGCTCTAGAAGGATGCCCAACCATAGAGGAAGAAGAGCAGCATGCACAACTCGTGATGGTAGTAAACGGAGGTCAGGGAAAATGAGGAATTGGTCCCTGAAACGCTATGCAATCTGGTATACTATTAAACCAGGAATTGATACATGGTACATTTGCCTTACTGTCATTTCCTCCTATGCTGAGTGCACTAGTTGGACCATCAACCCTATAAATTGTGTGCTTTCATCCATAGAACACTTCTGTCATCTGGATTTTGCACGTAGTAGCATCTAATCCTACAGCAATTTTGCTAAGCAAACAGTTTATTTAACCTTCCCAGTGCTATTTTAGCTGTCTTATAATTATTTATATAATAATTTATTATGTCTTATAATGACAGTTCACAATTGATTTAGAGAATTAAAGCTGCTCCATTTTCTTTGGGTTTCTTACCAACATGCTAGTAAACAAAAGCCAAAAGGCATACATTCTCTTAAAATTCCACCCTAAGTTTCTATCAGTGGCGTGCCATTCCCTACGGCGGAAATAGAAGTGTGTACCATTTCCACTCTTATTTTATTTCCCATTTCCCACACGATTACAATTAAAATTTAAATGGCCAGTGGTGTGCACAGGAAACAAGTGCGGTTTCACAGTGGGGGAAGTGGTTTTTCAGTGGTGAAACCTGCCACCAGCTGACAATGCTGCAGCTATGGGTGGGCTATAAAAGAGCCTCCTGGCCAAACAGGGAGGCTCTGCATCACAGCCAAAACTTCCTTGCCCAAACCCATTGTCATGCACATAAGACATATTGAGAACACAAAGTTGGCACGGGTGTTTTTTTTCAAATTTAAATTTCATTTGTAAATATTTCACATTACATTTGTTTTATTTGAATTATTCAACTGTGCCTCATTGTTATTTGTTGAGACTCGCTTAGTCAGAGATCTAACTGTGCTGGCATGTCTCATGGTTGGCATAGATTGGTGGTTACAGGGGAGTTAGGGACATTTCCTTTCATTGTGGAAGAAACAATGTTGTGTTTTAATAATCACTGATTATTGAATGTTCTTCTTAGTGTCCTGTGTGGTACTCACCACTCGCTGGGATGTGGCTGAAATTGCAGGCTCAGCTGGCCATCCCTTCTTTGCATCAGTAGGGATAATTGAAATGTTGTAGATGAAGTCAAAGGCCTGTAAGGACCTTTTCAAGCCATACCCGCATCCCCCTCACCCTTGACTTGCCCTTTCTGGTCCTCAGCTTCCATGAAAGCTACCATTCACCTGTTCCCTGTCTTTGTGCCACTGAGTTTAACAAGGAAAACTGCTGAACTCCAACACAACTGCCACAAAGCTGACCGGTGCACATCACTTTTAAACAAACATAAATTGGGTGCCAAGAGACTCTTATGCACCGCTGACTTTATCTTTAAGGTAGGGTGTAATTTTTAAAAATTTATGCTAATAACAATGGCATGGAAACGTGTTACAAGTATGAACCTGCCACAGGCCGGCGTGAAGCCCGACACGCCACAAAAATTCAGCTGACTTTATCTCTGCATCTCAACCCGTTATCGGGAAACCGAAATTTTACATCCCGCCTAATTTAGCCATGTTTCCCACTCTTGCAAGCTTCTTAGTAAACCCCACCCTTAGTAAACCACAGCTAGCCCTTGGTGAAATAGTGAACCAACAGCAATTCTCAAACTAATATTAGGTCAGTCTATAGCCTACTTGCTACAGTCTAGACATTGGATTGCTTGTGAGGTCATTATCTCTAGCATATCTAAGTACCAAAAGGTTTGGTTTACCTTGTCTCCAATGCTGTTCTTCCAAACATTGGCAAACGGATGCTGGATTATTATCATATCCAATGTCTAATTTTACCAAATTACCCATTTTACAATGTCCCTTTTGTAGCCATATTGTTTCCATGAGTCCTTGTGGGGCTCAGTTCCTTTGTTGCTCTTTAGTAATTTTCTTTACTAATTAGTTGTTAGCACATTAAGCTTCATGCAGCTTGTGTTCCTTTGAAAATCATTTTTCAATTCGTATATTTTAGTAGCTGCTAAACAGTTTTTATATTCTGTACCTCACCCCATGTTCTGCGGGCAAAAGCTAATCTCGTTCACCTTGTACTTTGACTGATAAAGGCGATGCCCTAATCTTATTATGGTAATCTGATGTATTCCATTTGGGTTGCTTTCAGACAATCTAGATGCTGCTAATTCAGAGTGAAGGAAAAAATCTGTAACAAACCTGTATAGTAGATTTGAGAAACATTTCCATTGCTAAGAATGTGGGAATTATAAACACATTAGCCTAACAATCATATTGCCGAAAATGTTTGAAGTGATTTTACAGGATGCTGTCAATGTTCACCTGAAGATAAGGGATAGTCATTGTGGATTTAGATGCCTCACAAATCTACTAGGATTCTTTAAGGAGGCAGCTAAACAGGTTAATGAAGGTCATTTGATGAAAATAACCTGCTTGTTTCTTGTAACTTCGAGGAGAGATCTGATGATAAAGCTCCACATATTAGTTGGTAAAGGAGGTTAAGGCCTATGGAAGTATTGCCAGATTATTGAAAAAACATCGAGAAACAAGAAAAAAGAGATGGTAATCAATAGGAATAGATCTGTCTGGGAACCAGTGTTTAGTCAAGTTCCACAAGAATCTTTTGTGAGTGTTCTGCCGTTCACAATGTTGAGTAACAACATTTGGAGATGACACTGAAATGTCACTGAATATGAGAATTTTGAAAGCATTTGATGAGAGACCTATTTAAAAAAAAATAGGTGTGTATTCATGGGAGCAGAGAAGATAAAGCGTATCTAATTAATAGGATTTGGGAAAATAAATAGATTAATTCCATTGGGTGAATACTCAGTAATAAGAGGTTGTAAAATCAGTATTATTACGAGGACTGTAAAGGGAGAGATCAGAAGGATTTTTTTAAATCAAAGCCAGTTTTGTCATTTAAGAGAAATTTAGCTGAAAACTTGAAAAAAAACAGTTTAAATTAATGGCAAAGGGCAGGGAAGTAGACTTGGAGAATATATGTCTCCACTGAGATGAAGGGCCTTTTCCTACAACAAGCATTCTATAACTTTTATGTTTTAAAAGGATTTGAGCAAATCAAGGAATGGCAGATGGATTCAAATGTGAATAAGTATAAAGTATTGGAACAAGAAATGTGAAACCTTACTCCGAATGAAGGACTATCCATTATCAAAAATATAAATGGAAGAGGATTAAGATGTGATCAGTGACTATTCACTGGAAAGTATCCAGTCAATGTGAAGCTGCCAGTAAGGGTGATCATAGCTTGTGATACATTAAAAAAAAAAGTAATCTTGGAATGCAAAATTCCCAACTTGGGAACATAAGTTATTCCAACCTTATGTGGTTTAATGATGAGGCTACATTTGGAATGCTGTCTAGTTTTGGATACCATACCTTGCAAAGCACATTGATGTGTCAGTGAGGATTCAGAGATGAACAACAAGGATAATTTTAATTGCACAGGGCTAGACTGTGTAGTTTGCTCTGATAATTTTACAGAGGATCTCATTGGTGGAAAGATGTTGAGCGCCATACCATGCCACGACCATGCTATTCTCACCTCTTTGCCCATTTCCTAGTCTCCAAGCTTGATTATTAAATTATCATCAAATTTAGACTGTGGATTTCACCTTGGAAGCTAAAGTTATTTCAGCTTAAGATATCAATTTTATATTTGGGCAGACTGCAAATCTTCCATTTGAAAATTGCAGAGAAAGACATTAGTGAGATGCATTTTGGTAGCCCCAGACCTCAACATTCTAAGGTCAGTGGATGGGGATCCTGATATTGCTGTTAGTGTTCAGGCTTCTGCAAATGCTCATGGAATGCAGCCCAAGGAAGAGGTATCACAACTGTTTGCAAAAAGAAAAGGTTTTGCAGACAATCTGAAACCTCTGGGCTCTGCTGCAGTAAAAGTCCACTGCTATTTTGGCACGTCTTTGAGGCTGGAGGTTTAACAAAGGTTTTGGTTTCCAGAAATGTAGTTAATGACACCAGTTCCAAATAGAGATGCCATCATTTGTGGTTGGGACATATCCTACATGACCTTAAGCTACATTCCCAATTCAATACAAAAGCAAAATACTGCAGATGCTGGAAATCTGAAATAAAAAACGATGGAAAAACTCAGCACCTGCTGTCTGACCTGCTATGTTCATTCAGGTATATTAGATGGTAAGAAACAAAAATTAAGTGTTCCTGCAATCACTTTAGCCATCACTGATTTCTGAATCACTTTTAGTGGATTTTCTTCTTGAGCAAGGAGGGCAGTGATGTATAATAGATGAAAGACTGTATGGAGTATGAAACAAAAACTGATTGTCTTTCTCTGCTCTTTTCAATTGGAAAAATTGCAGTCTGCACATAAATAGAAAATTGATACCTTAAGCTAAAACAACTTCAGCTTCCCAGTTGAAATCCGCAGTCAAATTTCGACTATGATAATTCAATTTATTCTCAGCCTTTATGTAGCCACTGATAATCTATTTGTCATTTTAATATCACAGCTGCCTCATGTACTAGAAATGAGGGGATGGGGTAAGAGACATAAAGTGTGAGAGACACAAAACTGTTCAGCATAGCAATGAGTCAGATGCCAAAGCATTGCGGAAGAATAAAACCAGCAGATCACCCGGCATTGACCTGTGCAATGGAAGCAACAGAAGAAAGATAGCAACCCTTCCCAGTCGACCATACAAAGTCCTCCTCACTAATATCTGGGAACCTATGCCAAAATTGGGACAGCTGTCCGCAAACTAGTTAAATAACAGTCTGATGTAGTCAATCCTCATCAAATCACATCTTACAACCAATGTCCCAGACTCAATAATCAATTCTGGGTATGTCCTATCCCAATGGCAGGACATATCCTCCAGAGGTGGGGACACAGTGGTAAGCAGTTGGGCTGAAGCTGCCTTGGGAGTCCTCAACATTGACTGCAGACCCCATGAAGTCTCACTGTATCAGGCCAAACATGGGCAAGGAAATCTCTTGCTAATTACTACCTACCACCCTCCATCAGCCGATGAATCAGTACGCCTCCAAGTTGAACACCACTTGGAAGAAGCACTGAGGGTAGCAAGGGCACAATGTACTCTGGGTGGGGACTTCAGTGTCCATCACCAAGAGTTCTTGGGATTATATCTGTCAGGCTTGGCCTGTGGCCAGTAGTCAAAGAACCAACAAGAGGGAAAAACTTACTTAAGCTTGTCCTCACTAATCTCCCTGTCACAGAATGTATCTTCCATTACAGTATTGGTAGGAATGATGTACTGAGGATACGCTCCATTGTGTTGCGTGGCACTATCACTCTGTAAATGGGATAAATTTAGAACAGATCTAGCAGCTCAAAACTGGGCAACCATGAGGTGCTGTGGGCCATCAGCAGTAGCAGAATTGCATTCAACCACAATCTTAACCTCATGGCCCCAAATATCACCTACTCTACTATTACCATCTCTCCAGAGGACCAACCATGAGGAGTACCAACCTGATGAAGCTACAACATAGGTCAATGTGCATGCTAGGTAGTGGAAGCAGTATGCTATGGACAGAGTTAACTAATCCTGCAAGCAATGGATCAGATCAAAGCTCTGCAGTCCTTCCACATCCAGTCATGAATTGTGGTGGACAATTAAACAATGATTCAGAGGAGAAGAATCCATGAACATCCCCATCTTCAATGATGGTGGAGCACAGCACATCAATGCAAAAGACAAGGCTTAAGCACTTGTAGCCATCTTCAGCCAGAAGTGCCAAGTGGATGATCCACCTTGCCTCCTCCTGTGGTCCACCCCTTAGCATTATAGAAGACAATCTTCAACCAATTTGATTCACTCCATGTGATATCAAGAAATGGCTGAAGGTGCTGGATGCAGCAAAAGCTATGGGCCCTGACAACATTCCAGCTGTAGTAGTGAAGACTTGTGCACCAGAACTAGTTGTGCCCCTAGCCTAGCTGCCCCAGTACAGCTACAAAAATGGCATCTACCTAACAGCCATCTCAGCCACGGGACATCACTGCAGGATCCAGGCACTGTCCTAGGCCTGAGCTGCTTCTTCAATGACCTTCCCTCCAACAAAGTCAGAATTGAGGATTGAGGCTAATGTGTTCCGTTCGATTCCCAACACCTGAGATACTGAAGCAGCTCATGTCCATGTGCATAAGAACACAATATTTGGGAGCAGGAGTAGACTATTTGGCCCCTTGAGCCCATTCTGCCATTCAATACAACCATGGCTGATCATCTACCCCTGCCCACATCCTATATCCCTTGATTACCCAAGAGATCAAAAATATATTGATTTCAGTTGACTATATTGGAGCCTCCACAATCCTCTGGAGTAGACAATTCTAAAGGTCCACAAGCTCTAAGTGGAGGAATTTCTCATCTTAATCCTAAATGATCGATCCCCTTAACCTCAAGCTATGCCCTTGTGTTCTACATTCCCCAGCCAGGGAAAACAGCGTTTGTGTCTTACCCTGCCAAGCCCCTTCAGAATCTTGTAAGTTTCAATGAGATCACCTCTCATTCCAGAGAGTACAAACCCAATTTACTCAGCCACTCATTCCTCTTATCCCAAGAACTGATCTAGTGAAAATTTGTTGTACTGTCTCCAAGGCAAGCATATCCTTCCTAAATATGGAGACTAAAACTGTACGCAGCATTCCAGGTGTGGTCACATCAAAGCCCTATCCAACAGCAGCAAGACTTCCTTATTCTTGTACTCTAATCCCTTTGCAATAAAGGCCAATTGCCATTTGCCTTCCTAATTGCTTGCTGTCCTTGCATATTAAATGTGTACCTTGTACGAGTACACACAAGTCCCTCTGAGCATCAGCATTTATAAGTTTCAGGCCCTTCAAAAAAAATTCTGCTTTTCTATTCCTACTACCAAAGTGAATAACCCCATACTTCCTCATATTATACTGCATAATTGTCCACTCATTTAACCTGACGATATCTCTTTGCAGCCTCTTTGTGTCCTGTTCATAACTTACATTCCCACCTAACTTTGTATCATCAACAAACTTGGATAAATTACTCTTAGCCTCTTCATCTAAGTCATTAATTTAGATGGTAAATAGCTGAAGTCCCAGTACTGATCCTTACAGTATTCTACAGCCTGCCAACTGGAAAATGCCCCGTTTATTCCTACTCTGTTATCTGTCTGTTAACCAATCCCCCATCCCTATATTACCCCCAACTGCATGAACCTTTACTTTGCACATTAGCCTTTTGTGTGGCACCCTATTGAATGCCTTTTGGAAAAACAAGAATGCCACATCTTCTGGTTCCCCTTAATCTATTCTGCTAGATACATCCTCAAGAAACTCTATTAATTTGTCAAATATGATTTCCTTTATGTAAAATCATGTTAACTTCGGCTGATAATTCTATGATTTTTCGAAGTGCATTGTTAAGGCTTCCTTAATGATAGACTCTAGCATTTTCCCAAACACTGGTGTTAAAGCTAACTGGCCTGTAATTCCTTGTTTTCATCTGGTACTAGGATTTTTCAGCTTTTAGTTCCTTAAGTTTCTCCAATTCTTTTTCTCTGCTGTTATTAAGTACCTTAAGTTCCTCACTCTCAGCCCATTGGTTACCCTATATTTCTGGTATGTAGCTTGTGTCTTCCACTATGAAGACAGTTGCAAAATAGCTGTTCAAAGTCTCTGTTATTGCTTCATCTCCTTCCCCTATGTTAATGTCTCTGTCTCTAAGGGACCATTAATTAAGTTAGATACTCTCCTTGCTATGTACTTATAGAAATTCTTACAGCCTGTTTTTATATTCCTGGCCAGTTTACTCTCATATTCCATTTTTATAGACCTGGACATCATTCAGGCTTGAACTGATAAGTGGCTGGTGACATTCAGGGCACAAAAGTACCTGGCAATTGTAGAGTAAAGGGTTAACGTCAGATACACATGATGCTGATATAATGATGATGTAACATCACATGATTGAGTAACAGGGATCTGGAGGGAGCAGAAGTTCCAACCTCAAATACTGTTCTGTAGGTCTTATTGATGTCTTCGTAGTCTTAAATATGTATTTATTAACTGCAAGAACTATGTGCATATATACAGTAAAGGAGCTGTCTCCATGCTTGTTGGTGCACACAGCTCTGTCCAACACTGGACTGACACCTAGGTGCGGGTCATGTGATCTCTTACATCACTGTATGGGCGGTACTATACTCAGCCCCACATTAACCTTATATGTGCCAGACCCTTGTACTACACCTCCCCCAATCTAATGTATTTCAAGTTATTCTAGTTTACCCCTTGTATTTAGATTGTTATTACTACTCACTGTCCCCCTTTTAAGTCTCTGAGTTCATAGGTTCAGCCGGTCTGGGGGCCTTATAACCTTTCCATATCTCTCATTTGCACTGCTGTCGGAGGAGTGATTGGCTCTGTCATTGCAGGCAAACTCAGTTGGTTTGGAAGTTGTTCTGGCACCTGGGTACCTTTTCATCCTCTTCTTCCATTCCTTAGTATTGAACTGCTCTTTGTTGATTCAGCACTTGTGGTGATAGGTGGTTGTTGTTCCTTCCTGGGATGGAACATTCTTCTGGGATGGATGAATGTTGTGGGGTTCACCTCCATGGCACTTTTTTCTTCTCTTTTGTTGTGCGGCTCGCTGCGACGCAAATGGAAGTTCATGTCTCAATAATGAAACCTTCATTCCCAGTTGTTTCACAATTTTAGCCAACTTTTTGATTGATTTCTTTTTAAATTGTTTTTCAAGCTTATGAATTTTTTCATTCAGCTCAGCAACAACTCTGGTCAGTTGGATTGTCTTTGTTTGAGTTATCTGCACCTGGGCATTCAGTTCTTTTCAGAATCTTTCTTTCATGGTCACTGATTGCTCTTTACACTCTTTCAGTTAATTGGTTCAATCTTCTGTAGAATCTGTTCTGTAGAACTAACCTTTTCTGCTTTTAAAGCTTGGATTTGCTCTGCCAGACTGTGTATCTCATCCTTGTGTTGTTCAAATGGGACTGAAATTCAAGAAGTTTATCAGTTTTGGTTGTTAATACTGGTTTCAATCAACTGTTCTGATTCATCAGCAATTCCTTCTCCTGTTGCCAATATTTTGCAAGATGCTTATTGGATACTTCTGATGCTTGAAGTTCATCAGGTTTTAATTGAAGATCCATTTTTATTTTGATTTGCTTCTACAAGTGTTCTACATCATGTGAATGACATTCCAGCGTTCTCATTAGTTCTCGTGTTTTCTTAACAAACTCCTCTTTCGAACATGAAAGTTGATTCTCTACACTAATTAGTTTTTCCTTGGCAGAGTATAATTCCTCTGTGCTATCACTCAAGCTCGCATTCTGTAATTGTGCTTCTGTTAATTATTTCTGAGACTCTTCACACTCTTTCTGTTGCCATTCTAGGTTCTTGATTTTCATCTCTTCATATGTCTCTTTGGAAATGTAGTTTTTCCAAGTTTTCTTCCAAATGTCCAACTGTTTTCTTCAGCTCTGCAGTCTCTTTCTTGTATCTCTTGGCTTCCTCCTGGAATATAAAACGTTCCCGAGTCTTCTCTGACAGCTGGTTCTTCAGTTCTTTCAGAGTGACATTAAATGCATTTTGCTTTTCTTCATACTTTTCCAGAGGAGCAAATTTTGACCTGAGGGATCCTTGTTGCATTTGAAGGTCCGTCAACAGATTCTACTTTTCTCTGCGAAGCTCAATTACTTCATCTTTAGTTTTCTTATAGTTTAACAGTCTCTTTGAGTTTGTCCTGCTGTTCAGGGTAGTCTTTATTCCTTCCTGCTACTGAAGGGTTATCGACTCTTTTTTTGAATTTGACCTTGAAGGACAGCTGTTCTTTTAAGCTGTTTATTTTCTTGTTCAGCTCTTGCCTTTGCACTCTGTGCTTCAGTGCTTTGCCTTGTCACTACTGGTAGTTCTAACACCGCCTTTTCTGAAGTGGCATTCAACTCCTTTTTTAACTCATGTTTTTCCAGGGGCATGTATTGGTTCCTCAAAGAGCCTTCCACGGCCACAACGTCTTTGAGTACATTTTGTGCCTGCTGTTGTGCCTGGCTGTAATGTTGGTTGAGTTTTCCCGACTCCCGCTTTGATTTGCCAACAGTGGAATTCAGAGTCATTATTTCCTCCTTGTATCTTTGTGACACCTCAGAAATTTGTTAGTTCAGATCTTGAACAGGTTGGTTTTTTGAAGACTTTAGTTTATCGTGCATTTTCAAAGGTATATACTCAACTTGAATTTTGTGTGACAGATCTTCCACTTCAACTTTGATATGAATGTTTTCTGACCTTATTTCAGTTTCCTTTTTGGAGGGTTTATTTCTTTTGCAATGTCAGATAGCTTTCCTTCACTAACAGCCAGCTGCTCACTCTGCACTGCCACCTGCTGTTGCAGTTCAGGTAATGTGTCAAGATTGTCAAAAAGATACACTTTTAAAATTTTTGACAAACATGTAAGTTCAGCTTTAAGAAGTTGCTGAAATTCAAGATGGTGTTGCCTTTCAAGCCAAAGGGTTTATCCGTGCCTGCTGGTTTTGGCTGGCTCCCATTGCAATGGCACTCACACTGTGTCTTTAAAACATTTTTAAACAATGGCTGCTTGGATCGACTGGTTGTAGACTTCTCTGTTCCAGCGCTGTGCTTTAGCGTCGCGTAAGTGTCAAATCCCAGCCTTTGCTGGTCTTTAAAGCCTATCCTTTAGACGCAGTTCTTATTAATTAATTTTTTTTCCCTTTTTTGCTGCGAGGACGTCTCAGGCAATGTCTGATTTTTCCGACGGAGTTTTTGAATGGCACTTTCTGCTTACTGAGATATTTAAAAGTTTCTGAGGACTTGCTGTATCCTGGAATTTAGAAGTTTTAACTCACCTATACTAAGTCTTCTGACTCTGCATTCTCTGGGAATTGAAGGTGGATTTCCAAAGAATTCAACGGAGTCTTCTGCTGCAGTGCAAGAATTTTTAATTCCTGCCTTCAATTTCCAAGCCTTACGTTGGAGCTTTTCCCTGGCGATTTTCCTCTGTGCATCTACTTCTTAAGCTTTTCTTCAGATCAGAATGCTTCTTCGAATTTTTCTTTAGCCTTGCAAGATTTTAGTTTTTTTCTGCATTTTTACGAGGCTTTGGGTTTTTTTCACTAGCTTCCACCGTGGGGTGTTGGATACCATTTGGTAGGTCTTAATGAAGCCTTCGTATTCTTAAGTAGGTTAACTAAATGTATTTATTAGCATCAAGAACTATGTACATATATGCAGTAGAGGGCTCAAGCTAGGAGCTGTGTCCATGCTTGTTGGTGCGCACAGCTCTGTTCAACACTCGACTGACTGCTAGGTGTGGGTATGTGTTCTCTTACATCACTGTGTGGGTGGTACTGTTCTCAGTCCCACGTTAACCCTATATCTGCCGGACCCTTATACTACATTGTACAGAGTTCCGATATGTATATAGTAGCTGTAAATGAAGAGCAGTGGTTTTAACAAACTACAGTCTTGCGCAGCTTACTTTGGGAGAATAGGCAAGTCCCAAAGAACCCCATCTAGACTCCAGTTGCATGACAAATTAGCCACTTGGTTATTCTGTATTTCTGGAATGTGACTTGTGTCTTCTACTATGAAGACAGTTACAAAATAGTTGTTCAAAGTTTCTGCCATTCCTTCATCACCTATGATCATTTTTCCTGCCTCCGCCTCTAAGGGACCAATATATAAGTTAGCTACCCTCCTTTTTATATACTTGTAGAAGATCTTACGACCTGTTTTAATATTTCAGGCCAGTTTACTCTCATATATTCTATTTTTATACACCTGGACAACATTCAGGCTTGAACTGACAAGTGGCTAATAACATTCAAGCCACAAAAGTATCAGGTAATGACCATCTCCAAGAAGAGGGAATCTAACTATCTCTCCTTGAAGTACCATTGCTGGATCCCACACCATGAAATCTGACCAGAAAATTAACTGTACCAACCTTATAAATATTGTGACTACAAGAGCGGATCAGAGGCTGGGAATTCTGTGGTGAGTAACTCACAACCTGACTCCCCAAAGTCTGCCCACTAGCTACAAGGCACAAGTCAGGAGTGTGATGGTATACACTCATCTAGGCAAGTGCAAGAGTGTGATGGCATACACTCATCCAGGCAAATGGAGAGTATCTCCAACAACCCACAGGAAGTGGGACATTATCCAGGGCAAAGCAGCCCACTTGACCAGCACTCCAGCCACGACCTTAAATGTTCACTATCTTCACCACCAATGCACAGAGGCAGCAGTGTGTACATCTGCAGGATGGATGGCAGCAACCTGCCAAGGTGCCTTCAACAGCACCTTCCAAACCCACAACCTATACCACCTAGAATGTCAAGGACATCACACGCATGGGAACACCAACACCCGCAAGTTCCTCTCCAAGTCATATATCATCCTCCCTTGGAATTATAATGCTGCTTCTTCACTGGGCCAAAATCCTGAAATTCCTTCCCTAACAGCCTGGTGGGTGTACCTACACCACATGGGTTGTAGCGGTTCAAGACAACCACTCACCACAGCCTTCTTCCCATTACCTCCTTTGATGGGGATACCCCTGTCACAGCGCTCCAATACATTTAACCCAGCTGGGACTGTCTTTTTGCCGCCTTAGAGGTGGCCTCCTGCCACCCAATTCCTGCTCCAACCTGCAGCCAGCCTTGAGACCTGGGAGCTAAAATTTCTCTAGGCTTCAGCATGTCAATTTGTCACTTACCAAGCACCCATTCCACACCAGTGTAAAATCGAGGTCACCATTTTCAAAGTAAGCATGCTGAAGAGACTATCTCTGTGTATTTCCATCCATCTGTCCTCATTTTCCAAGTATTGTGTGGGTCTGGGAGTCATGCAATCATCTCCTTATTCTGTTAGGTGCTGTACCTAAGTCAGACGAAACAAAGAAAAGATGCCAGCCATTAAATTGAGGGTACAGTGTAATGAATATTTGTAATTACATGGCTACATTCACATCCTCAGGAAAACCCAAAGTGCTTGAAAACAAGTGAAGTATTTTGAAATGCGCAGCGAAAGTCCACAAATAGCAATGAGTGAAATCAAGGTTAACCTGTGTTCGTGGTGCCGATTGAGCTATAAGTGGTTAGCCAGGATACTGGACGAACTCTGCTCTTTGAATAATGCTAGGGGAGATTTTACTTACCTGTGAACAGGCAACATTGCACTGTATCTTCTACGTATATCATCACACCCAAAAGACCACAACGCTGGCAATGCAGCAGTGCCTGAATCTGCACTGAAATATCAGCCTAGATTACTTAGTGCTCAAGTCCTGTCATGGGGCTGGAACCCAAAACTCTCATGACTCAAAATTCAAAGTGTTGTTAGGCAGGACTGCTCCCACTAAGCCAACCTGACCATGCATACTTTTAAAATAATCATCAAAAGCATTACCCTTGGGAGGGAAGATGGTAAATTTTAATTTTATTTTTTCAGTGGACAAGCAATTTGCCCACCCTATTCATGGTTATCCTGGAGTCCTAGATGACAGGGAAATCCCAAAAGGTCTCTTACATTCAGAAAGGTAAGTTTTTTTTTCCAGGTGTACCAGTGATTTCAGGCAAATATAATTGATCATCAAAAACTCCTAGCAACTCCCCTTTCTTGAATGGACAAGAGGACCCGCATTTTATAGGCAGAAAGTTTGTTGCGGACCTCAGTCAGATTCTATTAATACCTGGTTATTAAGCTGCAGTTTCAGAAAGGGGGGAAGGAGGAAAGAGATAGTGTACATGAGCGAGCAAATGTTCATTGGAGCTAATACTAATTCAGACAGTGTGTTCATGCCAAGTATAATCCCAGACTGGAAAACCACATGAGACTGTGTGGTAGATTTCATCTTTACCGACTGGGCTTTAAAAAGAATGAAAATCTGTAAGGGCGGGTAATCTACTCTACTGGATTACCACACAGGAAGTGAATAATAAAATCCACCCCTATAATTTAGACTTTGGAGCATAAAATGAACCTCAAAACGACAATGCTATCTAATGTAGAAAATGAGCATTAGTATTGGACAAACTGTCTAACAAATAGGGCAGTAGCTATGCATATTGCAATTATTAAAACCTCAACATTTTAAGCAGTATGTAGAGAACCATACTTTGTTGCATAAAGTAGTATTGACTGACCGAAATTCTCAGAACATATTTGGTACCCTATTGGACATTTTAGATTACTTAACATTCAAACTTGTGTGGCAAAGCTATTATTCAAAGCAAACAGTTATTTTGTAGTCAGGTTGAGAAAATCTTGACAAAGTTTTTTTAAAAAAGTCTGACTGACTGCATAATACCACATTTTCACAAGAAATCTGTTTTCAAGCGGTGTATTCTTAATGCATCCAAGTATTTTTCTTCCAGATTTGGTCTCTAAAAACCCTAGGAAATCAGTTGTTCCCTAATGCATACAGACTTACAGTGACGATGAAAGGAAATACCATTTACTTGCGAGTAAAAGACTATGATCATAGATTATACTTTTCATTTTAAAAGAGTCCTACACCATAAATTCAAAGAATTTGCGTCGTTGGTTTGCCTTTTAAGGAATATCTTTTCTCTCAAAACAATGATCAATATAGGGAATGGAATGCGAGCTAGAATAGTGCAATTAAAAATCAGCTCCTGCAGCTCAATGTAACCCCTCTCCCAGGGCTTATCTGATGGCCGCTACTGATGACATTAGCAGCCTGAAACTGACAACTCCTGGTGGGTGAGCTACATGTGCAAATTAAGGGCTTACTACCTTTTAAAGGACCACATTGACCAATTTGTGCCATGAGTGTGGCGGATGCTCAGGATTCATCTGCAGTTCCTGCTGCCACCAATCAAAGTGGTTTAATTTTTCTTAAGAAACAACTCCCTCAACTTTATAGCATTTGTGTAGAAGATGGTGCAATAAACTTTTTGTTATCCAGCACTGTACCAACCAGAGTGCTTTATTGGGTCACCGTGGTGCAGCCAGAAAAGCTATTCTATTGCTAGACAGTTGTCAAGCTCACCCTCGTGAATCTGAGTTAGTGAATGGTAATATTTTTACCAATTTCCTGCCTGCCAATGTTACCTCATTGATTCAACCTGTAGTATTGGGGTGTCCAGGACTGCAAGCGTTATTGTGGGATTGGGGAAACAGTACCACCCACACTATGATGTAGAGAGTCACATGGGAGTAGCAGAATGTAATTGTGAGTCTGGAAGAAGTTGGCCTGAAGATAGCACCTAGTCAGAGCTGTATCCTGTGTCTGTGTGTATATGTGCATACAACCTTACAACACAACCTATGGACCAGGGTGTCATCCGGAATATGAAATGTTATTACAGAAGAGATTTCATGAGAAAGTTAATCGGTTACGAATGCACTGAACAGAGCTTTCAATCTCTTTATAGCATTAAAGATGTAATTTTTACGGTGGCCCCTGTGCCTGGAATTCAATGAAAAGCAAAACATTAAGGAGGGCTTGGAGAATATTGTTGCCCAGTGTTCTGTTTGCAGAAGGCTCTTCTGATGAAGATGATTTTGAAGGATATAATGTAAGACATAGAAAAATTGCAGTTAGCACAAATTATTGAAATGGTGAATGATACTCCTGGTACACACCCAATCAACAAACTTCGTGGAAGTGAGAAAGAAGTGTGTGCTGAAGCCGACAAGGAGGTCGAAATGACACACACAGTTAGTGATGCAGAAATAATGAAGAGTGTTGTGAATTCTCAAAAGCCCAAGGACACTGAAAAAGACTTTGGAGTAGAAGATTTCAGTGAAGAGGAGAAGAGAACTTGGAATAATGTTGCTTCAGCTTTTGATACCCTGATTAAATTTTCTGAAAGGCAGACTTGTTACTCTGCACAAGAGGTTATGCAATTGCACATTCTGCCATCTACTTTCATGTAGAAAAGGCAGATGGTAAATAGGCAAACTGACACTAGATTAAAGAGCGCTGTACTTTGCATCTTGATTGGCACCTGTATTTTAATTTATTCCTCATGTTTAAATGTACTGTAATTTAATTCTTTGAAAATTTATACAACAAGTATTGCCGTGTATTCCATCAGTAAATGTAACTCCCCAATACTTGGCAATTTTGGTTAACTGGCACCACCCTTTCTTGGACCATGCCAGATAACAAAAATTTCACTGTACAAAGCTTCTGGAAATAACTGACAGGTGACAAAAAGTGACTTCATTTCAATCTTCCTCTCTTTATTGCATGGAAATAATTAATAAAGAATAGGTGAGTTACAAAGGGTAAATTGGCGAACTCCAGAAAACACGTGGAGATCATGGTAAACGATTAATCCTTATCTGTTCATTATGTTGCAGGTAACACATTTTGTGCTGCCTGGTGTTTTAAATGACTGTTCTGTCCAACTAGTGTCACACACGCTGTTCACTGGCAGCACACATCGGCAGGGAACCCAATATCATGAGTGCCGAGCACTGCTTAAAAGCTGTACAAATTAAAAGGGAGGTCCATCGTGGCTTCAATAAATGTTAAGAATCTTTTGTCTACTGAACCCAAAGAATGGCTGAACATGTGAGAGAACCAAGTATAAGCAACCTTCAAAATACACATATTACACAAGCAGCCAGATGGAATAATCCAACAAGTAACCTTTAAGTACTTCACGATCACTATAAATAGTTCTGGTTTTGATCCTTTATTCAACATTGTGTTCAGTTGTGTGAGATTGAGACAGGGTGTTGATTGCATTGTGGAGTTGGAAAATGGCAGCAGTGGCTTATCAGTGTTGCACACTGATTCATCATTTTGCTGCTCTGCATGTTGCTGGTGGTCATGAATCATGTGCACAGAGACCCCTTTACCAAAATGGCATCGTGCACACTTCCTGTTAGAAGTATGTGTGTGCATCTTGGCCCTCATTTGTCAATCGCAGTCTAATTTAGCTTTTATTGTTTTTCAGTTAGGCAGCTAAGATAATGAATAATGGTGGTGGTGTGGTAATTATAATTTGCATTTTTTTTTATAATACTGCATTCCTATACCTATTGAAGTGATAACTGCGTGGCATTTTATATCATCGGACAGATTTAAGAGCTTGCAGGCAGCAAAATAATCTAGGTTCTGAATTTACACTTGGGATGCTCGTATTCAAATGCTAAATTCATTTGTCAGACGTTTGTCTGTTGTTTTAGCTGAGGAGTTAACGTGCTTAAAATTCTGCACAACTGTAACAAAACTGAGACTAATCCCGAATATTTATGCACAGATGAGACTATTACAGTTGCATGGATATTCTTTTCCTTTTATTTTCAAAATGTCCAGTCAGGGTTTGTATTTGATTACTTATTCCAAAGTGGATGATTAAATGAGATGACGAAAATTTCACATTACAACTACTATGTTGATTGTTGTTGTGATTTATTGGCTTACGTGTTTTAGCCCTTTAAGTTAAAGCAAGCATTGTTCTGATTATCAATGGCATGATACCAAATGACCCCCAAAATTGCATTTCCCTGTAATGTTATTTTAACCACGTTTAGTTTTCTGGGGCCATTAGCATGTAGAAGGCGGCAAAGATATCAAAATTCCTTACCATGAGGTCCAAAATCTATTTGTTTGTGATTTATAAAAGATTTACAAAAATGTCTCAGACAAGGTGAACGCATGAAAGCTTTATCATTTGTTTTAGTCCGTTGCCTTGTATACCAATCATAATTTTTGCAAGATTGAATACACTTTCCTACAAACATTTCTTCTGGCAAAACTCCCAGGTTTCAATTTACAATCTGAGAGTGGTGTTTATGTTTCCAATTCTGAACCTCTTTTAAGGCCTCTAATACTTTCTAGCATGTGTTTTTTATTTCGTCCTGTCACAGCCGATTTAATCTTGTGAACAACTTTTTATGAAAATGCTGGTTGGACCTGAACTCCCCTTTTGTGTGCTAACTATTTGAAACATTTTCAGTTAATCTTGCTTGGGTGGCAAAGCGGTGAAGTGCATTACCAGCCCTTTGAAGAAAGCTCAATTTTTACTTCCGCCAGATCAGAGGCACGCTGCATTAGCAAAATGAATCAGCCACTTCAAGTACAACAACTGGCAGATTTTTTAACTCCTAATTGAGGCCTTGAGATCAGCAACAACTGGCAGTCACTCACTCACTACCATTGAAGTGGAAATACGTACAGTGAGATGAGCAAAATTGCAGTATACGTACACCATGTGTTGCTCCATGCTTGCACCATGCTGTTTTTAAAGGAACTAGTCAGGCATTTTAAAATAAACCTGTGATGACCTAAAGTTAATGACATTTAAGTAGTTCTGAAGAAATTGCACATTGCTTAGTGTGAATTACTTTAGGTTTTTATTTTGCCTTAGATCTCTCTCAGGGGTAACCTGTTCGCTTTAATGTAGGCACATTATTAAACATATATGTATCGCAGAACACTGATTCAACTATACAAATGAAGGTATTTTCCTTCACTCAGCACTGTAGGAATAAGCCAAGATTTGAATTAAATACTACAATACTGATTCTGGCTGAACTATTGAATCAATAATGAGAATCCCTGTAAGTGTCAGAAACATCGGATTCATTAAATAGGTAGAGATTTAATCCTTCTGCTCCAATATGATTTTGAGGTTGTTGCTGGATGTGCAGGTATTGTGCTTGCTGCTTTTGGGAATTGTGAGGTGCAAAGAATCAGACTAGTTAATTATAACTTTTTAAATTTACACTTATTTTACATTAATAACTTTGATAGGTTTACAGTAATTTAAATGCTTTTTGGGAAAAATCAGAGGCTGAAAGGCTTCTTCTCGTTTGTCTCTTCCTCATGATTTTGGCAATGCACCAATCTATTTCCTAAGCAATTTTAGTTCTGTGATAAATTTCCTAGAATTTACATTTTAGCAGCTGGTTCCCTAATTCTACCATGTAGCGCAATCATTTTCCTTATCTCAGTTTGATGACTTGGCCAATGGTTTTCAGAATAAATCAAGGGCTGCAAAAATTCCCTGTGCAATCTCTTAGATGTGGAATGTGCATATACATGCTGTAAACCAGAAGAGCTCAGCATATGCCACCCATGCACTGAGTATACTTTTAAGACTCTACCTTCACATTTTGAAGCGTCAGGTCACAAGAGACTTAATGCTGCTACTTAATCTGGAATCAGTAATGCATTTTAGGCAGCATTCTGAGGCAGGGATGTTCTGGATAGAGATTAGTTTGCATCAGTCTGTTTGAGTCAGAAATAAAATCAATCATTTCACGTGGCATTTTTGAGTGTGGACCATCCATATAAAGCATAGGAATTATATGAAATAAATATATATATATAAATATTTATATGTATGTATGTGTGCAACACCTACTTAAAATAAGTTTATAATAATTAAGTTTAAAATATAACAAATGACAAAGCATTATTCTGAATAACTCTTCATTGCACATCTATTTTTATTGTAGGTTCTTTGGTACATTAAAGAAACAACTTGACCATCTGTACTAGTTCAGTATCAAATTAAGGCATACAATTTAACTTCAACCTTAGACTCCTGCACAAGTGTGTCTACTTATCACAAAGTGCAACAAGCTTATGCTCTACAGTATTTTTGATTTCAGTTGTCAGCGGGTTTAAAATTGTGCAATTATGTCCCGAGCATACCTGCACAACTGGGAGGCCTTGAGACCAAAATTATTGTTGATTTTGAGGGCTGCATTTTCAGGGCCTGCCCCAAAGGTTATGGTGGTGGGGGTGTAGGGTCAGGGTGGGGTGGGGGTGCCAAAAATACTGGCATTGGGTGGCATGTTGACTTTAAGGCGCTGATTCCAGCACCGGCAATGATGATGGGGGTGTGGGCTGATGAGTGTGTGACAAGAATCCCATTCCCTCTCCAATTGAACTTGTTAAAAAGCTCGTCTGGAGTTTGTGGAAGAGGAAGGTTGGCCTAACTGAAGGGGCAGATGGGGCTCAGCAGCTGTTAGTTGCGGAACAGCTGAAGGGAAACAGGTGCACAGTGGAGAGCCGATCAAGGATGCCCCAGGGCATCATCTCCACCCTGAAGGGTCAGCGGAGCGAAGGGGGACTGGGCACTTGACAAAGGGGTGTCCTTGGCACTGCACAGGCGACAGCGAGAGTGGGCAAGTGTCCACGCTGCTGGAATTGTGGGCGCAGAAGAGCAGGGGGCTAGGCTACCAAGGAAAATTGGGCTGCCACCTGCCCAGAAGGAAAGCTGCAGCTGGCACGGGGGGGGCAGGACTGTCAGAATTTGGGCCCTGTGGTGATGAGGGGCAAGCAAGAAAGCCAGAGCCCAGACGGACACCAGGAATGCACAGGAGAGGAAAGATGGGCAGGAAGGCAACAGAGGCCAAACCTTCAATACAGGATTGACCACCAAAGAGGGAGTTACCTGGAGATGACCAAGATCCAGTGCCACAGAATACTGTGACTCTCCAGGCAAGTGGTCACAGACACTTGGAGACCTCGCACCTTGTAGCACTGGTCCCCATTCCCTGCCAGTGGCAATCACTGTGGCTTGGAATTTCTTCGCTTCTGACTCCTTCCAAGGATTAGCTGCAGAACTGAGTGGCATCTGAAAAACGGCTACTGATATATTTCACTGCTCACTGATGCCCTCATTGCCAGAGCTGGATAGCACAATCCCTTACTGACATGCTGGCCTTACAGGGACAGAGGACAGTGGTGTGTACCTCCATCGCTGGATTCCCCCAGGTGCAGGGAATCGCTGATTGTACCCACATGGCCATTAAGGCACTCAGCAACTGGCCAGTAAGATCCACCAGCAGGAAGGGCTTCCACTTCCTCAACATCCAACTGGTCTGGGATCACAACAAGAGATTCCTCCATGTGTGCATTCGGTTTCCTGGCAGCTTCATCCTCCGCCAGCTCCAGTTGCCTCATATCTTCACTTCAACCACCCCCCAAACAAAGTGCAAGGATGTACTCTGGGAGAAAAGGGAAATCACAAGAAGAGATGGCAACTGACCATGCTAAGGGAGTCCCAGACAGAGATACAAAGGCAATACAACCAATGCCACCTGCTCAGTAGAACAAGCATTTGGCATGCCAACAGAGTTCTGAAGATGTGATTCTGATGGCTGGACCAATCGGGTGGTGCCCTTCAATGGCCTCAAGCAAGTCTCAGTCATTGTTGTGGACCGCTGCACTCCCCATAACATGTCCTCCAGAGAGGAGGAGGAATTGGAGGCAGAAGATGATGCAGAATAGAGAGGTACCCCTACTGCATGACGAGATGGCCTCCTTCTGCCACTCTCCAAGAAGAGGACCTCCCTCCTCTTGATCAGTGCCCAGTATTAGATCTAGGTTGGCATCAATGAAGTGAGGGTCTGCCCTATCCTGGGAGCCAACCCGTGACTCTCCTGTAACATCTCGCTTCCCTCTGGTGCAGTGGAAAGTTTTGGCACCATCAGCAGATTTCCCCCTTAGGACAACCAGCAGCCTCAGTGATGGCTGCAATGGGATGTTGAGTCCCACACTTCAACCGGCCTACCCCCACACCTGCCCTGCTCTAAGTGTATAGGAAACCCAACTCCATTATCAATTAAGGACACAGCCCTGTGAAAATCTGAACTTCAATCAGTTTCCCACCGGATGCGTGTTTCTGAACCAAAAACAAACCTGCCTCCTGCTTCCTCAACCCACCCCCAGTGAAATTTAAACTTCGAGGGGGGAATTTCCTTGAGCCAGTTAAGGCCTGCCAGCATGACGCGCAGCTGGAAGCGCTTAGTGCTACCTGTGTGGGCAAGAGGAGGAGGGAGATTCGGGGCCTGCGCTCTTTCACACATGCACGCCAAAGAGCGCAGAAATCTCCCTGAGACACGGAGCTGTCTCAGGGAAGTTACTTTGATTATGAAAAGTTGAATTAAAAAAAGATTTCGGACATGTCCCCTCATGTGACAGTGGCACATCAGCTGGGACATCAATGAATTGTGATAAAAAAATTTTATTAAACTTATAAACCCTTCAAGAAACCTCATCCCGCCTGTGGATGGAGAATAAAATTTTCAAATGTCTAAATGTTTCCCCGAAATGATGACAGAGACAAATGGGGGAGAGAAATGGATAATTATGGAGTACTAATTTATTGTGATGTTTTGCAACTCGCTTAATCTGTTTCAAATTCCCTGTGTGGTTACTTCAAAGTGGAAAAAGCTTGATTGCTATAACTGTGCCTTTAACCTCAGGACAAATGTCAGGTTAAGACCCTTATCCCGGCCTCTAAATTATTACTAGGATTCCAAGATGAGCTAGCAGGTATAACTTATTAACAATTGACCCTACAACAATAGGGTTCCACAGGCATTACCGTACATATAGAAGATATATCTTCAGTCTAGAGATTTATCTGATCTAGATTCTTTTTAAAGTGAGTGTTGATGGCATTGTGAAGGCTGTGCTGGAAGAGGTACTCAGCCTGACAGTTCAAGGGAAATGAATGGGCTTGCAGAGAAATTTTAGTTTTAATTCAGTGTGCGTCAATAATTATATATTTTTTAATTTTTAGATGTTCATTCAGCTCCCTTACTTGAACGCCAAAATTCCTGCTACCCAGTTCCCTCAGTCATGTAATTTGCATTTAGACGTTATTTGTAATTGAAAATCTTCTGTTTAGTGTTTTAACGAAATCAGTTTAAAATAATTAAACAGGCTAATAATTTCATTAAGACAGTGAACAAATGAATTCCATAAAAGCACATTAGCATAAAACATATTATAAAAATGTGTGATATATATATAAAAAAATAATGCAGTGACATTTCAACCAAAATCAAAAGAGAAAGTTCAGGTTGGAAAAGGTATGCTAAATAAAATCTACTAACCTGCTGTACTGTACAACAATGCCACTCAAAGCATGTTAAAATGGTAGTAATTAAAAAAAAAAGTCTAGAGTTTTCAGTAACCAATCTGTGGCCATCTTGGGAAATTGTATATTCATTGCTTTCAAATAGCATGATTGATGTGATGCTCTTGTTATTATTTCCCAATACTTTCCACCAGCCCAGTTGGAACACTCTTTACTACATGAGTGGGAATTCATAATATGCAAAAAAAAAACTTCAGCATTTTTTTTTCTTTTTGATACAGCTGTAAAACCAACAGATTATCCTCCATTAAAACCCTGGTGGAAGGACATGGTCATTTTAATCGCTGTGGGTTGTGCTACGCTTGTTTTCCTGGTGATAGCTGTAATTATCTGCTACAAAGCAATAAAAAGGTAAGCCTAAACTTTTCATGTTCTGTGGATCAATTTGACTTATGTGAGTGTTCTATTGGTTTATTGTGGTATTTCTTTTTATGACTTTGCCTTCCTTGTTTCATCAGTCAGCTTGCATAAAAACGTGACCTTTATAAATGGTAATAACTTGCATACCTGCAGTTTGGATTTTGCAGTTACCGTAACATAGTCACATCTGCTTATTATGAAGTGATAAGGAGAATATATAGAATAGGGATTTTGTGGGTAAAGTTTAAAACATGTTCTACATTCTCAGTTCATAAACAAGAAGAGCAAATTGGAACAGTTTATGAACACTACTTGAACTGCAAAATTGAACAACAGCTGCCTTTAAATCCATCTGCAGTGCTTTTCATTTTGTGTTATACACATATGTGTTATTCAATGGTCCTGATGGCTGTATGTCTTGCTGGTTAGAAATGGAGTGGATTTTTATAAGAACAAACCTCGCTGTAACAAATAATCAAGACCTGTGTCCAAGCCCAACGGCAGTGAAGCTTTGCAAAGTGTTCCCATTAAAATTATAACCGCTGCTGATTTTTCACAATAAGACCAGCAGCATCAGGTGATAGGTACTGCAGACTAATTGCATTGTCAGATTCCAACTTCCAGAATTACTTTCACCACTGTTTTATTCAGGTTTAAGCCCGTTTAAAATAAATAGTTTAGCAACTTCACTGAAATAGAGAATTAGATGTCAATAATCACTTGCACATTTGTACCTCACTGCACAATTTTGAGGATTAAATGTGTTTTGAAGATTGTAGGAGTATGTCATGTAGACAAATAACACAAGATGCATGTTATGGAGGGGATAATATGCAAATGGGTTGAAACATTCCATACAATATTAGTGAATAATGTGCTTAAAAGTCTTTTTTTCGGTGCCTAATGAAGTAAGTAGCCTATTTATTTTAATTAAGTTAGCATTTCTGTTGAAAGAGTGGTGAAAGTAATTTCACTAGTAATTTTCAAAAGAGAATTGAATAATTACTTGAAGAAAAAGCAATTATAGAACTAGGGGAAGAGCAGGCAACTGAGACTAATTGGATAGCTTTACCAAAGAACTGGTAAATGCATCTTGGGCCGAATAGTCTTTGCACCTGTCTGTGCTTCTATGACTATTGGAAGCCATCACCAAAAAGGTACTCATCAGAATGTGGATCTGGGAGAAATATTTCTACTCTTCCCGGCTCAACCGCAATCCTAAAGCCCTTCTCACCTCCTCTTGACCCTTCCAGTTGTTGAGATGGTTTGCTACTTCATTGATATCTGGCGTTAGATACATGATTACATTCTGTGATGGCAGATTTTAAAAATTTGGAAAAGTGAACAACAATAACCTATATTTATATAGCACTTTGATGTGATAAATTGCTCCAAGGTACTCTAAAGGAGAATTATAAAACAAAATTTGACACAAGTCACAAAAGGAGATATTAGGGCATATGGCCAAAAGCTTGGTCAAAGAGGTAAGTTTTAAGGAGTGTCTTAAAGGAGAAAAGGAATTGCGTACCCAAGGATGTTGAGTATTGAGTATGACTATGTCAGACTGTTACTTGACTAGTCTGTGGGGCAGCTCTCCCAATTTTGGCACAAACCTCCAGATGTTAGTAAGGAGGACTTTATGGGGTTGACCGGGCAGCATGTGCCATTGTCTACGGTGCCTAAGTCATGGTCCATCAGGTTTTATTTCTTTCTGACTTTTCTGGAGTGGTTCGGCACAACTGAGTGGCTTGCCAGACCATTTCAGAGGGTAGCTAAGAGTCAACTACATTGCTGTGGGTCTGGAGTCACGTGTGGGCTGGATCAAGTAAGGACTGCAGATTTCCTTCCCTAAAGGACATTCGTGAACCACATTGGTTTTAGGACAATCGATGAGAGTTCCATGGCACCATTACTGAAGCAAGCTTTCCAGATTTATTAATTAGATTTAAATTCCCCTAGCTGCCATGGTGAGATTTACCCATGTCCGCAGAGCATTAGCCCGGGCCTCTGGATTATTAGTCCAGTAATATTACCATTACACCACCATCTTCAAATTAGATGCCAAGATTCCTACATTTCAACACTATACTTCAAAATGTACTTCATTGGCTATAAAGCACTTTTGCCCTGAGGTTGTGAAAGATGCTGTATAAATACAAATTTGTCTTTTTTATATATGTGAATATGACAGTGTTACACTAGTTCTCCATTGTACATCTCACAAAATTGCTAAAAAGAATGGAATTGAATCCATGTTTCAGAATATACAGTTTTGATTAGTGAAATAGTGATGTACATTTAATAAGACAGACCAGGTTAAGTTTTTCTTCTAGAGCTGTCCTGTTACATGATGGATTGCCAAGCATGACCCCATTTAGTATCTTAACTGCAATCGAGTTTACTCGCCTACTATTTAACCAGCATAAAAACTGAATGTCATAACAGAAACCATGATGAATTGGTAATAATCCATTGCACTGTGTTCCATCACAGAATGGAGACCTGTAGATTGATTGAAAGACTTGAATTTCTCGTGTAGCCTATTGGCATGGCACAAGTGATTATTGATTACTGGTTAAGTTATATTAGTCCTCCACTTCGGTCAACTTCATAGCCTGTTACTTTAACAACAAATGTGAGATTGAGTTGATCGGCTTGTGTGTTTGTCACTTTCCACTTGGTGTTAATGTCACTCCTGTCAGTCATTTTTCTCAGGGGTAAAATGCAGTGGATGTTCTTACCACAGCATGGTTGTCTACCTAGGGAATATATAGCATTCAGTTAGGACTGTGTCATTTTTGCCCTTCCCATTTAATTAAAATCATTTAGTTCTGTTAATGGTACAACAATTGATGTTAGCAACCTTGACAGGAAGTTGATAGACTGTTAATTTGTTTTTCTGTACATTTATATAAAACACTTCTGCAGGATTCTGCTTCAAGTGTAGCCTCTCTTGCTTATCCTTGATGGTGTAAGTTTTGCCTCAGGCTACATTAAGTCTCTTGGCTACAAGGTGTAAATTGGCTACTATATCTCCTGTACAGCCAGTTTCCTGCTTACTCCTGACAGATGCCCCACCTTGGAGCTTAGTGGTGACAAATGGAAGGATTCTGTTCACAGTTTGAAGCAAATACTCAAATCTCTTTCGTTGTCACTCATGCAGAGCAGTTAAGATTACATTTGAGTTTGGTACTTCTGAGGTATATCTTTATTGACAAGTGGAACAATCACACGACTCCATCTCAGCAAGCTCTGGTAGAGTATTTAACAAATCTTTATCCTCTGTCGCAGTGGGATTCTGGCTGTGACAGCTGTTAAGTCCGCATAGGTTGCAGATGTGGCTTGTCTTTCCATGAAAATATGCATTTTCCCATAAGCGGTGAACTGAGCCCTCTCTAGGCTAATGGGTGAACCCATTACCTAATACTTCCAGATTCACTTCCATGTCTGCCCTGTGTTAAATGATCTCATTTCTGGGTAGCAGTAGGGGTGTTAGAATTCACCTCGGATTCCTCTGAGCAAAGACGATAAAAATCAATGAGGGGTTCCACGCTTGATTATTATCCATTAGTCCTTGAAGGAGAGTGTATGTGTGGCCTTTAAACAAGAAGAGGGCCTGGCTGGCACACAAGTTATAAACTCAAATACAATGTATTAGGAGGCTAATAGAGGGCAACTAGCACCTGTGAAGCTTGCTGCCAATACCCGAGGAATAGTTAGCGCCTTCAGACAAAATTTGGGAGGAAAAGTTTTTTTGCTTTTCACATATTGCTACCTCTTTGCAACTTCAGGGCCTGAATTTTTCAGTCGGTGTGTGGGGGTGGGCCTGACACACTAACGTGTAAAATGACACGCGATGACGTCGGGCGTGTGCCCTGGCATCATCGTGATGTTTCGTTCGGCGGGCACGCGCCGGAGTTGGCTGCACGCCCGCCAATATTTAAACGGCCTATTAAGGCCATTAAGGAAGTAATTAAGGTCATTGTTTGCGCTGCCCGTCCTACCTTAAGGTTGGCGGGCAGGCAAAAAGGCCAAGTGGCCTTCACGTTTTTTAGGAAACCTCACCCACGAGCGGGATGAGGTTTCCTAAAGCTTTTATGAATTGAATAAAATTTTTTTTGAAATATAAAAACATGTCCCATCTCATGTGACAGTTGTAGCCCGTGCCTCAGGGAGATTGAAGCGTTCTCGCGCACATGCACGAAAGAGCGCAGGCCCTGACTCTCTCTCTCTCTCTCCTCCCCCCACCCGCACAGGTGACCACTCGCACCTTACGCTGGGCGGACCTTAATTGGCCCACCTGCGTTAAAATGGCGGCACAGAGCCGATCGCGGGGAGGCAGCCAGCTCCGCCCCTGCCCGTTTCCGCCGAGCCCGCCCACTGACTGAAAAATTTCAGGCCCAGGACTTAGCACAAGTACAGATTATCATGCAAATCCTTAGGTTGCAATCCGTTATGCACAACTCTGCCACAGGCTGTACTGTGGACGTCTCCTCACACCAGCCTCAAGACCACCCTCCCCACCCCCAGAACCAGCAATCATTGAAATCAGTGGATGTGATGAAAATTTCCCTTTGTCCACTCTCGCATCGCTGTTGCAAAACTCCATAAAAAGTTACATTTCGTTCAATCAGATGTAACTGGGTTTTCAACAGCAATCTGAATAATAACTATTCTGAACAACTCTCCATTTTTATTAATTATTAGGTTTTGTAAACTTTTTTTTAAAATAATTATTTTCTTAAAGTTTTTTTCATGATTTCAGCTGCTTTCTTCCATCTCCCCCACCTTACTCCACCCCCAACAATGTGTATGTCTAAATCTTTATTTTTCTCGATGTAACATTTTTTCATAAGTGATTTCAATTTAGTGCTTCCATTTACTGGTTGGCTGTCTGTGAGAATTATTTAATGTGATTGGCTGTTTTTTAAAAATTTATCCTTTCACAGGATGTGGGCATCGCTGGCTAGGCTAACATTTATTGGCCAACCCTAATTGCCCTTGAGAAGGTAGTGTTAAGTCACCTTCTTGAACAGCTGCAGTCCATGTTGTGTAGGTACACCCACACTGCTTTTAGGAAGGGAGCTCCAGGATTTTGACCCGGTGACAGTGAACAAATAGTGATATAGTTCCAAGTCAGGATGGTGCGTGGCTTGGAGAGGAACTTGCAGGTAATGGTGCGCCCATGCATCTGTTACTCTTGTCCTTCTAGGTGATAGAGGTCACAGGTTTGGAAGGTGCTGTCTAAGGAGCCTCGGTGAGTTGCTGCAGGGCATCTTGTAGATGGTACACACCGCTACCACTGTGCATCAGTGGTGGAGAGAATGAATGTTTAAGGTGGTGGGTGGAGTGCTGATCAAGCAGCTGCTTTGCCTTGGATGGTGTCAAGCTTCATGAGTGTTGTTGGAGCTGCCCTCATGCAGGCGAGTGGAGATTATTCCATCACACTCTTGACTTGTGCCCTGTAGTTGGTGGACAGGCTTTGGGGAGTCAGGAAGTGAGTTACTTGCCACAGAATTCCCAGCTTCTGACCTGCACTTGCAGCTGCAGTATTTATATGGCTGGTCTAGAGCAGTTTTTGGTCAGTGGAGTGGTAAGCCCAGGAGGTTGATGGTGGGGATTCAGCGATGGTAATGCCATTGAATGTCATGGGTAGATGGTTGCATTCTTTCTTGTTGGAGATAGTCATTGCCTGGCACGTGCAGTGCAAATGTTATTGCCACATAACAGCCCAAGCCTGCATGTTGTCCAGGTCTTTTTACATATGGACACTGACTGCTTCAGCATTTGAGGAGTTGCAAATGGTGCTGAACATTGTGCAATCATCAGCAAACATCTCCACTTCTGACTTTATGATAGACGGAAGGACATTGAGGGAACAGCTGAAGATGGTTGGGCCTAGGACACTACCCTGAGGAACTCCTGCAGTGGTACCCTGGAACTGAGATTATTGACCTCCAACAACCACAACCATCTTCCTTTGCGCTAGGTATGACACCAACCAGTGGAGAGTTTTCTCCCTGATTCCCATTGACTCCAGTTTTGCTAGGGGTCCTTGATGCCACACTCAGTCAAATGCTGCCTTGATGCCAAGGGCAGTCCCTTTCACCTCACCTCTTGAGTTAGCTCTTTTGTCCATGTTTGAACTAAGGCTGTAATGAGGTCAAGAGCTGAGCATTAGTGAGCAGGTTATTACTGAACAAGTGCTGCTTGATAGCAGTGTCAACAATCTATTCCATCACTTTGCTGATGATCAAGAGTAGCCTGATAGGTCAGTAATTGGTCAGAACAAAGAACAAAGAAAAGTACAGCACAGGGACAGGCCCTTCGGCCCTCCAAGCCTGCGCCGATCATATTGCCCGTCAACTAAAACATTTTGCACTTCCGGGGTCCGTATCCCTCTATTCCCATCCTATTTATGTATTTGTCAAGCTGCCTCTTAAACACCACTATCGTACCTGCTTCCACCACCACCTCTGGCAGCGAATTCCAGACACTCACTACCCTCCGTGTAAAAAAACTTGCCCCGCACATCTCCTCTATAGTTTTCTCCTCTCACGTTAAATCTATGTCCCCTAGTAATTGACTCTTCCACCCTGGGGAAAAGCTTCTGACTATCTACTCTGTCTATGCCACTCATAATTTTGTAAACTTCTATCAAGTCGCCCCTCAATCTCCGTCGCTCTAGTGAGAACAATCTGAGTCAGGTTGGATTTGTCCTGCTTTCTGCTCTCGTGGATGAATAATGCGGAGTCCTCATCTTGCTACTGAGCCCCAATATGCCTTTGGACATCAGGACGCAATGGACCCAAAGTTACGAGTTATGTTCACATTGTCCACACACAGAGTGGTTCAGCAGGAGCATCATTTGATTATTTACAAGCACTCATGACAGTCTTCTTACAAATGCAGGGTAAAGTCTACGTTCTGTGTTACCTTGGCATTTGGGAGAGACGAGGTCCAGTCAGTATTGACACAGCAGTCACTGACAACTTCTTCCCTTCGTAGATCCTGCTTAGCACCCAGGAGATGTGCCAAGCCATCGCTTTCATAGCATCACAGTCCTCAACATTGCCCATCTCACAAAGGCAAAACCTCTCTATCTACCCTAAGTCAATGAGTGCACAGTCATGCAATGAATTCCACATCGATTTGCGTACTGTGCCTTTACAGAAGTATTCCATAAAGCACCACTAGGCAGCTATTCAGGAGCAGAGTAAGACCCTCACAGGTGAGTAGACAGCTTCATCAGAATGAGCACACACCTCTGCCACCAGACTTTCATTCCTCTCTCGCTGACATTTCAAATGTCACCGAGTGGAACCTTCTTCAATCATTTAGTGTCAGGGCAAATCACTGTGATGAGATTGAGTGAGAGTTAATGGAACTGAGGATCCAGATGGGAGATAATTGGCTGGGGTGGTACATTTTGGACCCTTGAATGAACGCAGGCAGCACCTTGCATCACATCAATTAGCCACTGAATACCTGAGACTTGGGAGAGGGTTAAATGCGAACAATATTTACAATGGTGAAGAATATATACAGTTAATGAACACTTATACCACCATTGTGCAAGAGCGATGGTGCACACGTCTCAGCGCAAATTCGGCAAAAATTGCTGGACCTGGGTTTCTTAGGCAGCGGCCACACTTCCAATGGTGACCTCGATGCGCTCGCATGCCGGAGCCACGACATTAGACAGAATGTGGACGGACCCTTTCAATTTTCAGAGGTGACAGCCTCTGACAACTCTAGCTGATTTTCTCCTGCCAGTCTCTGTATCTCCAATATTTCTCTGAGACTCGTCATCTGACTGACTCAGCAGGGGCCGGGTCTCCAGTAGTCCTGCGAGTGTCAGAGACCTCGGCTGTCACTGCCTCCGTCTGCTGTGGACCCATGTCGATGAGGTGATCACCAGATTGTGAACCGACCTACTCTAAAACTAGGTCCCACCGAGCTGCAACTATCTGCCCTGGTGGAGGGTGCATGGGTCTTCATTTGATGGTTCTTCAGCATCCTCATCTGAGCTGGTCTGGCGCTGGGGCTAAGGTGCTTGCTTGAGGACAGCCTTTGCCATTTCTGGCTGGTAGCTGGAATAGAGATAAGAGATAATCAGTGATTGACTAGGCAGGCTTCAACATGATAGGTCACTCACCATCATTGTCTGCATGTGGCCGATGTATACTGGATGGGCCCTCACTGGCTTGTTGGAGGAGGCCAATCTCGCCTACCAGGCAGGAATGATCTCTGTCTTCTCCAGTGAACTCTGCCTGCACGTGAGTGCCCTCAACTCCATTGTTCTCCCTCTGGCCTTGGCACTCTCCCTTCTGTGGTGGGCGATCTTGTATTGCATAAGGACAGATGGATTGACTGTGAGCACTATGGATGAAAGAGCAATTCGGAAGCATGCATGCCTGTTGTCTGCTGAGCCCTCCCCAGTAAGGGATTAACACTCCACTTGTGCAAGAACCAACATGAAATGGTGAACGTAAAGTAGCTAGCAGACATTCAGTGCTGATGTCCCATCTGCTGGTAGTGTGTGACATCCCTGTGGACTCTAACTCTTAGACTGCCTGATGCTCTTATGAGAGTGAGAGTTTGGAGTGAGTAGAAATTACTTACCCTGATGGAGTGGATCAGATTATTCTTACTTTTCCTGCACTGACCTCCCTGGCAACCTCTGCCAGGCCACGTGGGCAGGTGGGAGGACCTCCTGCTCCCATCCCGAGGAAAGAGGACCTCCCGCCTTTCCTAGATGACCTGGAGGAGAGTATCCAGGGAGGCCTTGCTGGATGGTGGAGCGAAGAGTTTGGTTCTTTTGGACACCATTAAGAACCAGAATGAAACAACACGCTTGGCCTGCAGTGAGTGAAAGTCTGTTTGGGTGCCATTTAAGTATGGTGCCAGGACCTTTGACCCCATGAGATAACAACGGGCAGACGAATCCCTGCCAGCCCCACCATGAGATTTGACAAGCTCCTCATTAATGCATAATTAATAAGCCGAAAAGAAGAAGATTGCATGGATTAATCCAACCCACCACCCAGTAGGAATCATGCTAACTTTCCTGCCTACCACTCCACTTAGCCTCCCTGATAACAAAAGAGATAGAGATTAAGGTGAAGAAGATAAAGTGTGCATATGTCAGATGTCAGGTGGATGATACAATGGAAAACCAGGTTGAATATAGAAAGTCCAGAGGGGAAGTGAAAAAGCAATGAGAGAAGCAAAGAGAGAGTATGAAAATAGTCTGGCAGCTAACATATAAGGGAACCCCAAAATCTTCTATAGACATATAAATATTAAAATGAGGAGTAGGGCTGATTGGGACCAAAAAGGGGTTTTACGTATAGAGGTAGGGAGCATAGCTGAGATATTAAATGGATATTTTGCATCTGTCTTTACCAGTGAAGAACGTGCTACACAGGAGGAGGTAATTAGTACACTGGAAGGGTTTAAAATTGATAAGGAGAAGGTATTGGATAGGCTGTCTACTTAAAGTTGATAAGGCACCAGGATGGGATGAGATGCATCCAAGGATACTGCGAGAAGTGAGTGTGGAAATTGCCATCATTTTCCAGCTTTCCTTAGACTCGAAGGTGGTGCCAGAGGACCGGAGAATTGCAAATGTTACACCTTAGTTCAGGAAAGGATGTAAAGATAAGCCCGACAACGACAGGCCAGTCAGTTTAGCTTTGGTGGTGGGGAAACTTCTAGAAACAATAATTCAGGATAGAAATAATAGTCAGATGGACAAATGCAGGTTAATTAAGGAAAGCCAGCATGGATTTATTAAGGGAAAATTGTGTTTAACTATACTTGGTGCAGTTTTTTGAAGACGTTCTTGTCTTAGCAAGGGAGTCACTAGTTATCGGGGTAGGCAGAATGTGGAGTTCAGGCCACAATCAGATCAGCCATGATTTAATGAATGGTGGAGCAGGCTTGACAGGTAAAATGGCCTACTCCTGCTCCTAATTCGTATGTTTGTATGTAGGTAACAGAGAAGGTTGATGAGGGCAATGCTGTTTATGTGGTATACATGGATTTTAAAAAGGCATTTAATACAGTGCGGCACAACAGACTTGTGAGCAAAGTTATAACACATGTAAAAGTAACAGTAGCAACATGAATACAGAATTGGCTGAGTGACAGGAAACAGAGAGTAATGGTTAATGGATGATTTTCAGGCTGAAGGAAGGTTTATGGTGGAGATTCCTAGAGTTAAGTATTGAGACCCTTTCTCTTTCTGATATATATTAATGACCTAGACCTTGATGTACAAAGGACAATTTCAAAATTTGCAGACGACACAAAACTTGGAAGCATTTTGAACTGTGAGGAGGTAGCTTAAAATTTCAAAAGGACAGACAAGTTGATGGAACGGGCAGACAAGTAGCAGATGTTGTTCCGTGTGGAGAAATGTGAAGTGATTCATTTTGGCAGGAAGAACATGGAAAGACAATATAAAATAAAGGGTACCACTCAAAAGTGGGTGCAGGAGCAGAAGGATCTGAGTGTACATGTGCATAAGTAATTGAAGATGGCAGGCAGGTTAAGAGTGTGGTTAATAAAGCATATAGTATCCTAGGCTTTATTAATAGGAGCATAGAGTATCAGAGCAAGGAGGTTATGTTGAACTTGTATAAGACACTTGTTCAGCCTCATATGGAGCATTGTATCCAGTTCTGGGCGCCACACTTTAGGAAAAGGTTCATGAGAATGGTTCCAGGGATGAAGAACTTCAGTTATGAAGGTAGATTGGAGAAGTGGGGACTGTTTTCCTTGGAGTAGAGAAGGCTAAGAGAAGATTTTGTAGAGGTATTCAAAATCATGAAGGGTCTAGACAGAGTGGATAGGGAGAAATTATTCCCACCTGTGCGAGCAGTCACAGATTTAGTAATTGGCAAAATAAGCATCTGCAGTATTTTGCTTTGAGAGATTTTAGAAATTTCAAGAAAGTGTTCATAACTTTGCTGGAAATGATTAGAATTCCTCTAACACCACGAGAGGAAATCTTGTTCCATGCTGATTAAAGCTGTGCCAGTGAGCCTGATGTTATAACACAGTAATCAAAGCAGCAGTTATAGGATTAATGTGTAGTGGCAAAGTTCGCTGCACCCAGTACTCAGTAAAACAGCTATAAATACTTGAAAAGTCATTTTGTGTACTGACAAGGGTAAACTGTAAGAAACAACAGCCACCCCCTGTATAAATGTTAATTATGCCAGTAAGGTAGTTTATAGCTGCTGCGAATCTCCACCAGCTGGGATTTAGTAGTAAAGTGAATCCATTAGTCTAATAGCACAACAGAAACAAATATACTTTGAGAATTAATTAACTGAGGTGCTATCCATGGTTGTTGATGGAGTGTGAAAATTATCATTGCATAATCAAAAGAGCATGTTTTTTTTTGTTCATTCATGAGATATGAGCATTTGCTGGTAAGCATTTATTGCCCATCTCTTATTGTCCTTAAATACAATTGAGTGTCTTGCTAGGCCGTTTCAGAGGTCAGTTAAAAGTCAACCACATTTGAATCACATATAGGCCAGACCGGGTAGGAACTGCAGATTTCCTTCCCTAAAGGACATTAGTGAACCAGATGGGAGTTTTACAATAACTCAGTTGTTTCATGCTCACCATTACTGATACAAAATTAATAGTTCCAGATTTTATTAACTGAAATTAAATTCCCCAACTGGGAATTGAACACTTTCCCTGGATCCCTAGTCCAGCAACATCAGCATTATACCACTGCATAAGCACATAGTAAACCACATAGTCATGATTACTCTGGGTTGATTTTAGTGGTAATTAGCTCTAAATTTATATAATATGTGTATGTTAGATGGCATATCAATAGGCTACAGCAGCACACAACTATAACAATGCCCAGCGTCGATTAAAATTGCCCCTAATGTTGCTGGCTTTGCAAGAAGAGTTGCCCAGCATTGCCACTTGCCAAGGGAAAAGTTAAGCGCCTTTACGATCTGCTTTTATGGCCCGAATCTTGCAGTCAGCAACAAAGTGGAGGCAATCGCTGCTGACCTCGTGAAAAAATACAAATTTACCTTTTCCCTAAGCAGCAGCAGCAGGTATTTGCTCTCCTGGCTGCAGTGTGAGCCCAGTGACAAACTGACTGGAGAGGCCTAGCAGCACATTATTGGTGAAGCGACACCCCCTTTAATGTCACGAGCTGAAGACATGCCCTTGAGTTCTGTCTTCAGCTCAATGACAGGCAAGTGGTTTTTACTGAATTTCAATTTTCTATTTGATGTACTTTTAATTGCAGCTTCCTACACCTCCACTCCTTGCACCCGCCAGCTCCCTCACACACCCCTTCTCAATCCAGTGCTGTTTGTGACATCAGCAGGACTGAGGGAGTAGGATGGAGGGGTGTTGAGATTGCTGGATGGGAGGAGGGCAGAGCCAGGGGTGCTGAAGGGAGGAAGTCCTGGGGAGCAGAGCCAGGAGTGGAACTAGGGGAGGGGGATGCCGGAGCCCGGAGGAACGGGAGTGTTTTCACACTCTTATTGATCTAAAGGACTATGCACCTGAGCAGCTCTAAACGTGCTAGGAGCAGCCCAGGATAAATCCACATTAAAAAAAGTAAGTGCTTTGGAAGAGCATTTAGGGATGCGCATCAAATATTGGCCTTGTCAGTGACGCCCAACCCCCCAACTCCCCGCATCAGCATCTGTGTCCAGTGACAGTGTGGTCCTGAAGGGTTCAGCTTACGAAGGATGCAATAAGATCAGGAGAAGTTAAAGTTTCCCTGCTGCATCGCCATGATATGACCTGTTCACAGTGCGCAAGTGAGCTGCCATCAGCCAGTCAGGAGTCAGACATTCACATAAGCTATGTGAGGATCTGTGGAGTGTCCCCATTGCATGTCATTATCATCCTCTTGGAACATAGAGACTATGGGCATCTGCTGCAACTCCATGACAGAAGCCTTATCACCGAGGGTATGGGCGTTGCCATCAGCCAGTCAAAGGTTCACAGATGCAATGTGAGGATCCTCACTGCATGTCGTCATCATCTTCCATGAATCTAGAGGATATGAGGGCATCCCAAGTGCACCTGCCTCCGTCATTCTCTTCTCCTTTGTCTCCGCCCCCTTTAAGCCATGAGGCATACAGCTAGGTCACCAGGCTCCTGATGTACTGCTCCTGCAGGATGAAGGAGAGAGATGCATGGCTTAGCAATGGTCTCCTAGGGACCTCTCATGTTTACATGTGTGGCTCTGGCTCCATCTCAAGGCCGCTTAACACATACCGGAGAGTGCTGGCCGCCACTTGGATGGCCAGAGTTTAGTGTGCTGCATGCAACCCTGGCCCTGCCATGGTGCCTGCCGCCAACAGGGGCAGGTGATTCCTCCCACTGAAGCAGTTCATGTCTGTACACAGTCGCTGGATAACATTCAGGCTACTATGTGGCAAGTAACATAAGTGCTAGGCAGTGACCATTTCCAACAAGAGAGATTCCGGCCATCTCTCCTTGACATTCAACGACATTAAAATTGCTGAATCTTCTACCATCACCATCCTGGGTGTCACCATTGACCAGAAATTGAACTGGACCAGCCACATAAACACTGTAGCTACAAGAGCAGGTCAGCCTCTCAGAATTCTGGCAGCTAGTAGTTCAGCTTCTGACTCTGCAAAGCCTGTACACTACTGTGCAAAAGTGAGGAATGTGATGAAATATGCCCACTGACCTGGATGAGTGCAGGCCCAAAAACACAAGAAGCTCAACACCATTCGGGAAAAGCTTGATTGGCCACCCATCCACCATCTTCAACATTCACTCTTTCTACCACCAGCGCACAGTGGCTGCAGCAACTTGCCAAAGCTCCTTTGATAGCGCCTATCAAACTTGCAACCTTTACCACCTACAAAGGCAAATCAGAGTAGCGACATGGGAATATCACCACCTGAAAGTTCCCTTCCAAATACACAATCCTAACTTAGAAATATAACCCCTTCAGCATTGCCAGGTCAAAATCCTGCAACTCCCCTACCCACCAGCGCTGAGAGAGTAAGTACTTTCATGACAGAGACTGGAGCTATATAAGAAAGCCTCTCACCACCATTTCCTCAAAATTATCAGCAATAAATTCTGGACTTGCCAGAAATGCCTACATCCTGTGATTTAATTTTTTTTAAACTCTTATTCGTCAGCGACCACCGTATTACTGCCTGTAAGTCTCATGAATTATTCAGCTTTCTCTCTGAATTGTATGTTTCATTCCACATTTCTTCATAGAGTAGATTTAAGCAAACGTCTTTGTAGTCAGATAACACTAAATAGCTTCAATCATTATCTAAATGCTAGAACCATCATTCTGTGATTCTTAATGTTAAAAATCAAATTTCTCTACATTGTCATTTTTACCCTGTAATGTACAAGGTTAACAATAATCCTCAAGAACTCTTGTAAGTGGATGATACTTTAGGTAATTATAGGTAGCAGTCTTAACCCTGACTTTTGCTCCAGTTCTAAATTTACAATGAATGTTAATATTAATCTTTGGCACATAATTAATATTTCAAACAAGGAACAGCTAAGTCTAGGATACGTTTCAGGCATTACTGTATTCTGAAAGCAACCAGAATGATCTCAGGACAAAGTTAGAATTTTATGCAGGAGCAAATACCTTCAAAACAAAATTTAATAAATGATGCACAGAGGCTTGTGAGTCTGCTTCCCCTCAACATGTTGCCATTATAACACAGATCTGAGAGGACAGACGTTTTTATGTGGCTTAAGTCCGCACATAAAAATGTACGGCTGAGAATATTTGTCCATGACATGTTAAAAGGAGCTTTAAAAAAAAAAGATAATTATCGTGCTTTGATTTTTTTTTGAGGAACAGATCAAATTCTAATTAGAAGAATTTTACCGATATTAGTTTGATCACTAACTTCTGCAATTCCCAATGCTGCTACCTAATTGATTGCCACTGTTTTACATTGTTGCCTAATAGTTAACCTTTAATTAGGTTTGTTACCTAATAAGCAACAACATTTTACTCTTAAAAGGAAGTTTTAATGATAGTGACATCAAAATTACCTACTTGCTTCTTGCAATCTAAAAACCCGATAACCTCTTTGATTGAGACTTGGGGAGCAAAAAACATTAAATTAGTTTGAAGTTGCCGGATGTTAATGTAAAAAAAAAAAATGGTGGACAACTGCAGATTTAATTTGCAGAATATCCAGTTTACTCAGTTAATTAGGCTGAAAGCAATACATTTAATCTAAAATGAATAAAAGGTAAAGGTGTACACTTTTTTTTTTTTGAAATCTCTGAAAAATGTAAATTGTAGTAGTTGTGAACAAGATAGGTTTTCAAATATGACCAAAGATCGAACCAAAAAGAAAAAAAGCGTAGTTTGTTGGGTAAATTGTTAATCCATTCCTTATCATTTGCTGAAGTCAGTAAGCAGGTAAGGCTTTCATTTAGTAGCAGAAAAAATATAGAAAAAAGAAAGGCCATTCAAGTATATTATCTGCCTGGAAAAATTCTCCTGCTATAGACTCTCTACAGCTTGTTCAATACATTAATGGAGGTGGGCAGTCACTGGGAGAAAAATTGGATATGGCTTGAAAACAGATGCGGGGAATCACAATACACGATTAACCCTCACCTGTTTGTTGTAATTTAGGCAGCGTGCAAACTTAGTGCTGCCTCCTCATTATAATGATTGTACTGGGCAGTCAGTGCTGTGCATACTGTTGTGCGGCTGTATTTCTTATCATGGAGCGCAAAATCTTGAGAGGGTATTATAAGTTCAAGCTAGGCTACACTAGTTAAAGCAGCATGAACCCCTTAAAGGGAAGGAGCATTTTGGTTGGAGCAGGTGCTGAAATTCATTGAATTTTCAATGTTGAAAAACAGCAATTGAATGGCACAACATGGCAGAGAGTGGGCTCCAAGGTTCTCCATTATAGCTAGAGCATTTGATGTGGTAGATCAATAGGAAGAGGGAGATCCTGTACTCTCCCTGTGGGGCCAGGAGGCTCACTGGACAAATTTTGAGTAGACAGAGGGAGCAGATAGCCGTGCAGGTCAATTCCAGGAGTGTAGTCCCAAGGACTGGTGTCAAAAGATGTTCAGTGGTCTCACATGAATGGCTAATGTTTGTGAATGCATCTTCAAATGTAATGTTTCACCAACTGCATGACTAGCCTCACACACCATTCAACATTCTCCAACAATTACGAATCATGCCTCACTTTCATAGCTTCGCCTCCGCCTCGCACACTTAGCTGTATTGGAAGCATCATATGCACATATCACACCTGGCACACAGTAACCACATCACCCAAGAACACTGCGCCACATTCATTGACACAGCCCCTTCTCTCTTGAAGTACGGGATGGCAAATAACTGAAGTGGAAAAGTTACACTGCATGTCCTAAAAGGTAGCTTGCCATCATGCAGCGGTCATCACTGAGGCTGTGGCCAGCGTCATGGCTGAAAGAACTGACTGTATTTTCCGAACCCTCCTTTCTCAAATCCCATCCCCCCCCCACAATCCCACAAAAACTTGTGATTCCCTAGCTGCAGGTTAAGTAAGCATGCACAACTTGCTTTCCCCCTTCCCCATCCCCTCATAGCAACCCTATCCTAATGCATTTCTGCTTTCAAACACCCAAGAATTGCCACTTGACCAGGCAATGATGGAAGACTAAGTGCAAGAAGAAGAGGCTGATGATGATGATGATGAAACAGCGTCACTCAGTCAATACTTGCACCCACTTAGCTCAGATACTAGCGCTGCAGGTATTTCAGAGGGTAACATAGAGATGGGATCTGCACGTGGTGAGTCAGCTGCCATGACTGGACTGCAGCCAGGCCGGGGCAAAAGGGCTGCGCAGGTGTCAGCTCCCTGGAAAGCCAGGTTGTGCCCGAGTTCTGTTGCAGAGGACTGAGATGCAACTTCGATGGGACGGTGTACAGAATAAGACAGATAGGCATGCACAATGAAATGCTTGATGCATTGGGAAGGCTGCCAGGAAACCTGCGATCACTGTCAATGAATGTAGAGGAGTCCAGCACCAACTTGGCTCCAATTGCTTCTTCCTGGTCAGACAGAATGTAATGTCTTCCCATGTCTTGGCATACAGAGCGTCAGTGACACCATTATATAGCAGTGGATGTCAAATGGAGAGGTGTTACAGTTGGCGGCTGTTCGAGCTTGGAAGGATTCCGTTACAAAGGAGTTCATAGCCATCATCAGCTTCATAGCCACTGGCAGCGCCATCCCTGCCCTGTTTTATTTTATTCGTTCACAGGATGTGGGCATCACTGGCTAGGCCAGCATTTATTGCCAATCACTAATTACCCTTGAGAAGCTGGTGTTCAGCTGCCTTCTTGAACCCCTGCAGTCCCTGTGGCATAGGTACACCCACAGTGCTGTTAGAGAGGGAGTTCCAGGATTTTGATCCAGCAACAGTGAAGGAATGCAATATATTTCCAAGTCAGGATGGTGTGTGGCTTGGAGAGGAACTTCCAGGTGGTGGCATTCCCATGCATCTGCTGCCCTTGTTCCTTATGATTGGTAGAAGTAGCAGGTTTGGAAGGTGCTACCAAAGGAGCCTTGGTGAGTTGCTGCAGTGCATCTTGTAGATGGTACACACTGCTGCCACTGTGCATCGCTGGTGGAGGGAGTGAATGTTTAAGGTGATGGATGGGGTGCCAATCAAATGGGCTGCTTTGTCCTAGGTGATATCGCGCTTCTAGAGTGTTGTTGGTGCTGCACTCAACCAGCAAGTGGAGAGTATTCAATCACACTCGTGACTTGTGCCTTGTAGGTGGCGGACAGGCTTTGGGGAATCAAGAGGTGAGTTACTGTCTGAAGAATTCCCAGCCTTTGACCTGCTCTTGTAGCCACAGTATTTATATGGCTAGTCCAGTTCAGTTTTTGGTCAATGGTAACCCCCAGGATGTTGTTAGTGGGCGATTCAGCAATGGTAATGCCATTGAATGTCAAGGGGAGATGGTTAGATTCTTCCTTGTTGGAGATGGTCATTGCCTGGCATTTGTGTGGCATGAATGTTACTTGCCACTTATCAGCCCAAGCCTGAATATTGTCCAGGTCTTGCTGCATTTGGACATGGACTGCTTCGGTATCTGAGGATTCACGAGTGGTGCTGAATATTATGCAATCATCAGCGAACATCCCCACTTCTGACCTTATGATGGAGGGAAGTTCATTGTTGAAGCAGCTAAAGATGGTTGGGCCCAGGAGGAATTCCTGCAGCGATGCACCGGGACTGAGGTGATTAACTTCCAGCAACCACAACCATTTTCATTTGTGCTAGGTATGTCTCCAACCACTGGAGAGTTTTCCCCCGATTCTCATTGTCAGTTTTGCTAAGGCTCCTTGATGCCACACTCGTCCAAATGCTGTCTTGATGTCAAGGGCAGTCATTCTCACTGCACTTCTCCAGCCCATCTGCAAGAAGCAGCAGATTTCAATGAGCACCTCCTTCGTAAAGCAAAGGTGTTCCCATGCATCTGCTGCCCTTTTCCTTCTAGGTGACAAAGGTTGCGCATTTGGAAGGTGCTGTCGAAGGAGCCTTGGTGAGTTGTTGCAGTGCATCTTGTAGACGTACACATTGCTGCGACTGTGAGTCAATGGTGGAGGGAGTGAATGTTTAATATGGTGGATTGGGTGCCAGTCCAGTAGGCTGCTTTGTCCTGGATGGTGTCAAGCATCTTGTGTGTTATTGGAGCTGCACTCATCTAGGCAATTGGAGAGTATTCCATCACGCTCCTGACTCGTGCCTATGGATGGTGGACAGGCTTTGGGGAATCAGAAGATGAGTCAATCTCTACAGAATTCCCAGCCTTTGCCCTTCTCTTATAACCACATTACTTATATGGCTGGTCAGTGAGGTTGAGATAAAAGAAATGTTCCCTGAGAACACGGGTAAAAAGGGCCTCCTGCTGAGAGCCCCCCCCACCCTCAACCTTCTCCTCTGTACAAGGAATGCAAAACATTAACATACAGCAAGCAATTAGGAAGGCAAATGGCATGTTGGCCTTTATTGCAAGGGGATTGGAGTACAAGAATAAAGAAGTCTTGTTAGAGTTGTACAGGGTTTTGGAGTACTATGTGCAGTTTTGGTCTCCATCTTTAAGACAAGATATTCTTGCATTGGAGGCAGTACAGTGAAGGTTCACTAAATTTCTCCCTGGGATGAGGGAGGTTGTCCTATGATAAGAAGCTGAGCAAATTAGGTCTATTTTACCTGGAGGTTAGAAGAATGAGAGACGACCTCATTGAAACGTACAAGATTCTGAAGGGGCTTGATAGGGTAAACGCGAAGAGATTGTTTCCACTGGTCGGGGAATCTAAAACACGGGAGCAAAGTCTCAGGGTAAGGGGCTGATCATTTAGGACTGAGGGTTGTGTATCTTTGGAATTCTCTAACCCAGAGGGTTGTGGATGCTCCATTGTTGAATACATTTAAGGCTGGGGGTGGGTGGGGGATTGACAGATTTTTGGTTTCAGGGAATCGGGATATGGGGAACGGGCAGGGAAGTAGAGTTGAAGCCCAAGATCAGCCACGATTGTATCGAATGGCGGTCATGTAGTCTATTTCTTCTCCTATTTCTTGTGTTCTTTGTGAGCAGCTTGTCTTCCTCTACATTGCCTCTGCTCAATTGTGCTGTCATGCAGCAGCCCAAGGGAGATGGTAACTACAGCGTCCATAACAAGGAGCAAGTGGTCTGAGCTGAACCATTGAAATCAGAACCAAGGACTTTATCACATATAACACCACTCTCTGTAGACTTCCCCACCTTTAAATAACAGTAGAAAACTCACAGCACTTGTACAAACACAGCAGCACCAGTAGAAATTAATCAGCAACTAAGCCAAAATTAATTGATGATCCCTTTAATTAGCACTGACGGGGGCTTGTTCCCTGATGCTGAACTCATGTTTAGTTGTGTGTGCTTAAGAGAGAGTGTTTACTCTAACATTAAGGTCAGAAATGGCATGGTTCATGTCAAATCAGCATTACACGCTGTCTGACTTCACAACCTGCCTACATTGCATGCTTTCAGTGCACACTCCTTACACCCGTGCTAACACCATCAACAAAATGGAATCTGGCACGGGTGGCACTGATGCCATTTCACGCACTAAACCTCGCCCCTAGCGAAAATAAGGCCTCTAAGGAGCCATATTTTGCAGCCACTGTGTTTATTACTGATGCTTCGAAGCCAATTCAAAACCGACGTAACATTCTTGATCAACCAATGTAGTAGTATGTTGGCTACTGTTATACAGTTACCCCTGACAAATTAGCTGATGCAGGCATAGCAGTAACAGAACACTGAACAGAAGACTGTGCAGAACCACCAACAACACAGGGAACTGAATACAACAGCCAATTTTACAGTTATTGGTGAGGTTGTACTGTCATCGCACTCACTCTTAAACTAACTGGAATTCAGCACAAACTTTGAGTTGATCTGAAAGCATTTACATTATTTCCCATTGGTCAGTGAAGCAGCCACTTCCCAGCCATGAGATTTAAAAGTCATCTTCTTCTGTCTTTGTATTTTGGCAACTTCAGCACAAAATTCCAACTACTCCAATGTTTTTTTTTACCTTGCCCCATTTATCCTTTGCTGAGTTTAACATCAGCTAATGCACAAAAATTTAAAACTGCCTTTTCTGTGTGCAAGTGTAAACCAGTTAGAAAATTGTACCAGTGCAAATGATCTTTGTGTCAAGATGAAATTTTCTCCTATATTTAATTGGCTATATTCTTCTTAATTCAGCTTTCTCCACGCACCGCAAAGACTGCCTCTTGTCCAATTGATCTTTGGAAATCACTTGCTTGACATTGTAAAAAGTGATGACACAAGCCCACTTATCAAGTCGCCCTTGCCTGTTACTGCCTGTAACAAGCAGGCAGCATGCTTAATTTCAAGAGCATTTTCCCCTAGCCACAGCATTGAGTCTTCTCTACCTGTTGTTGCTTAAATTGCTTCAGGCTACTGATCTTGTGACAAGATTTTCTACAAAGATTATCAAACTAATTTTTTCTCTTTACAAATTACTCCTGAAAGAGCATCGCAGCATATAAAAACACAAGTGAGGTGTGAGGCTGTCACCCTCTGTAAGGAAAGGTGGTATCTGTTAAAGGATAGAGACCAAGTCATCTGTCGCAACAGTATGCACTCTTGTCAAAGTCTTCAAACATGATAATTTCCTGTTGGTGCAATGAAAATCCTTCGGTGTTCTCCCAAAATTGGAATCAGAAGAACCAGCTGCCTGTGGAGATATGACAGGCACTCACAACACGCCCAAGTTTAATAGACAAGGCCCAATGACAGTGCCGGCAACATGTCCATGTTGGATAGGTAAAGCACAATGGCAGACACTGGCAACGTGCCACATTAGATAGAAAAAGCCCATGACAGGCACCGGCAACAGACTCATGTAATAAAGGTAGGGGCTGATGTCCAGTTTCAGGCTGGACATCGGCTTCCCAGTTTGGGCGGTATTATGGCCACATCTCTGACTTTGGCCAAGATTTTCTGTCCCCACTGTGGCATGATCCGCCGGGAGGATGCAGTGGCCCAGCCATTGATTTTCGATGGGGCTGGACGATCCCAGCAGTGGGCGGGGCCAGAAAATCCCACCTATTGTGTCTGAAATGGAGTGTCGTGCTTTTCTACCCTGTGGAATATACTTTTGCTAAACATGTAACTCTTTTCTATTAGAATTTGATAGAAAGTACTTTATATCTTTCCTTCAGAATTGATATGTGGTCATTTTTAAGTCAGAAATTTGAATAGCATTTCCACTCTTGAGTTGCAGTAAACTTTCATGGTTTGTAATTAATCATTTCTGCAGTCATGAGATCCATTCTGGACTGAATCAAAAGTCGATTCCTATTTGAATTGACTTGTATATACTGTTGTAGTAAAATGGTCCATTTCAGGACTGGAGATTTTCTATAGCAATGAACAGCTCTTGCAGTCTGGTGCACGTCCTCTTCGCTTAAGACTTTGTGGAAGGACCATTTTTATGAATGTACTTAGCAAATCTGACATGCAAAGCTTTTGTACTGCATTAATGACTTTAAGGATTTTTTAGCACGAGAAATGTATAATATATTAAGACACATTCTCAGCGTGCGTTAGTGTGGAATCATTAAAAATTAATCAAACTGCTTTTTGATTATAAATAGCTGTCTCTTATGTAACTGGTTCTCCGAAAAATAACCTATGTTGTATTTTCTGTTTAGGTGAGGGTCTTTTTAATAGATTATTGTCAAATCTGTAATCATAGCTGTCAACCATAAGCAAAAAATTGTGGGACTTTAACAAGCCAGTTGGCCAGTTTATAATTAGTGAGCTTTGATAATGTAATCATTGAACAATAATTTATAATAATTATGGAAAGTGATGCTGCTGATTCTTCTTCATAAACCCAAAATATGCTTTGTTAAAAGGATTGGGTCATTTGCCTGCTTCTGTGAAAAACTATTTGCTTTACGTCCTTTAACAGTTAAGGCATAAGGGCAACTTTTAGTGTTGCGGCCTTCCAATGCAGAGCCTCTTCCTTCAGGAGTGAATATTGGAAAATCCTGGGCATGATGCCCTTGAGTTTCTTGTCCTCTATTTTGTAAAGGCAGCCCAATAAGCATGCTAGACACTTGGGACATCCTTTTGTAATGGAATTTAATTTAAACAGTTAATGAAGACACTTCTGTAGTTTTCGATGCAGAAATGTAGTGATTAAAATGAAAGGGGGTGTGTGATAGTTCCTCAAGCACTCAGACTAATCTTAACAGTTTAAACATTGCTCAACGTTCAGTTTCCAAAAGTGGTGGAAAACTCCCTTTTAACACTGCAAACTTGATCCTTTTCCAAAAACATATAAAACACATGTGATTAATAAATACTAACAATTAATATTTTTTTTCTGTTTTGTTTTTCATTACATTTAACCATCCTTCCCTCACTGGAATCAGGAAGCCGATGCGGAAAGAAGAGAATGGGACAAGTCGAGCTGAATATGCAATGACCTCCCAAAATGACAAAATGCCGGACGCGAATAGTGCAATCATTTAGCTTCTTAAAAATACTGCCACAAAGTTGTTTCAAGACAGGAGAGTGTCTAATTTAAAATACACACTTGTGCTGTGTGTAAAGGTTGAAAAGGTGTTCTGAAGATAAGGACTTCATTTAAGAAAAAGGTGAACACATCAGTTATTCAGAGCAGAGAAACAGACTTCCCTTCAGCCACGTTGACTGTGAGGTGAAGGATAAGCCTGCCAATCAAACTAAATATGAGACAAGGCCTCATAATAAGGCATAATCGCTGCTTGCAGCTTCCGTTGAAAGCAACAACTTCAAGATGCCTCAATCCTGGGTGAATCTCAACTACTTCTTGCAAACAATCTATAAACTCTCTCTAAAATAACTGCAATCTACTAGAATAGTTTTAACATGCTGTATTCAGTTGCGACCGGAGGTGGTCATGTTGAAGCCTTTACCTGCATGACCAATGTCTCCAGAATAAAACAGGCTACAGTGAAAGGGAGAAGATCGCTTCCATAAAACCAATGGACCAACAAAGTTAATCACACACAGCGCGTTTGCAGTCTGATTGACTATGCAATTTCCTTTAACTGAAGACATCTCATCAAAATGTACTAATTTTTTCAGAAAATATAGCCAGTAAAGTTTTGTCAATCACTTTGAAAACAGGTGCTTCATTGGCATATCATAGTTTTATTTTGTTGTTTAAAGCCTTTTTTACACTGGCAGGTTTTATCCCAGGTTGCTTATTTTCAATCACAATAAAGAATGCTGTTAATAGTCACAAACTTGGTAAAATATTAAATTTCTTTTTTCAAGACCAAATCAAGTGGTTTATACTTCAACTGAACTTAGAAACATTTATTTTCTATATCAAACATGTACTGTATAATGATTTGTAGAACTTTGAACATAATGTTTTGTAATAAACATTGACAATATTCATTGGTGGCAGAACAAGTTCAACAAAGTCAGTCAGGGCAGATTTCTCATAACTTCCCATTTCCTTAAACTCTTGCATTATTTGTGTTGATGCTTTTCACTCCTGGATTCTTGTTTATATAAATATTTCTAATACATTTTCCATTGTACTTTAAAGATTGCTTCTAATTTTCAAAGAAAACTTCCTTTTTAATCTAAGTGGATGTTTTGCAAATGAACTGTTTTAGGCTCAGAGTTCTTTTATGACACATGAAAGAAATTTGAAAGATTTGTGTGTTGCCTTTCACATCTGATTCTGAAACTGAAGCGAATTGACTTCAAGAGCAAATGTAGTCCAGTGTAAAAAAGGCTCTAATTTATTGAAGATATAACTAAAATACATCTCTGGTTTTATGATATTTTCTAATACTAAAGCCACATTTCATTCTTCTTTAATGAACAACAAATAATTATGTTCTGTGGTAACTGCTGATAATATTCAATGATGGGTTAAACTGTCTAAATCTTAACCATAAAGTTCCTGAGTTATTCCATTTTATGTTTATGATTTATACACATAGAACATGGCCTTTTGTTACATATTCAAATTGACTGCATGCAAAAGTGAGAATGTATATAGACCGAATGCAGAAATGATTAGCATGGCACAGGTTCAGGATCAGCTTCCTCTGAGTGCAATCTTCTAAACTCTCCACAAAGCTTTTAGAAGCACGTAGGTTTATAATCTAGTCATTTAATTTGTATATACCTGTTCTTGTAAATTCTTAAACAGTGAAGCAACTTTGTGCAGGTTATCCAACAAGTATTGCTTGCATCAACACTTAGTAGCCAACCAGTGTACTTTTCTGTAGATGATTACAAAGAAGTCAGAAATTGGCTTTGATGCCTTGTGGCCATGATTGAAGTCCATGTATAGAATTAAACACAGAGCAAAAGTTTTGAACAATGTCAGTTTTCCTCCTAGAATCAGCATCCTTTTGATACCCAAGCTAGACAGCCTCCAACTACTATGCTACATCTAAACTTATTGATCCTGCACGTAAATGAAATGTTGATCACAAAGGGCTACAATACTGTACCCATAATTTCCCAGCTTTTGTGGTAGCTCAGCACTGGAGGTGTTGGATGTTGATTTTAAACTCTGCTCTTTTCAGCCTTGAAAGGGATCCTTCAACCAGGTTTCTTAATTTGAAACTTATGCTCCAATTCTACTGCCATTCATTATGGAAGGACTTTCCTAAGCAGTGAAGTAGTAATTATGTCAAACTAGAATCTGACAAGTAGAAAAACTCCTGTTGGCAATTGCCTGGGATATCTGCAGAAGGCTGCTAAACTGTAAAAAATGGCATTCTCTAGAGATCTGAGATATTTCCATGATCACTGCACATCCTCCAGATACTATAACATCCTAATAAACATTGAGCCATAACTTACTGTCAAAATAATTATGAGACTAATGACTCTTTCTGTTATTTTAGCGCAAACGCTCCAGCAACTTCAGATGAGGGTCAGACACACAATTGAATTCAAATATCCAAAAGTCGATGTTTGAGTTATGCCACTTCACCATTAGTTTTGTGAAAATGACAAGTTGCTGCCTGCCTCACTATGAAAATGCATTGAACGGTGTGAAGTTGCTGTATATGTGCAGTAGAAACAAACAAACTCACCACAGAAAGTTACATTTTTGAGATCTCCAATAATTAAACCTGAAAGAAATTAGGCTCCATACTTGCAATAGTTAGTTTTCAGTACTAGAGAGATTGCTTGGCAGTAATTAGTACTTACTGTGTCATTAAAAGGGTACTTTGAAATGGGCAAGATTTAACTTTCGAAATAAAAGCAAAATACTGCAGATGCTGGAAATCTGAAATAAAACAGAAAATGCTGGGAATACTCAGCAGGTCAAGCAGCATTTGTGAAGAGAAAAACCGAGTTAATGGGCTGGATTATACCAAGGCTCAGCTTGGCCGACTTGCCCTGCTTTAATTTTTCGGCCAACAGGCCTTTAATTATTGTAATGAGGTGAGACTCCTGTCACACTCCAGGAGGAAGTCAGTCAGAGGCCAGCAGCTCTGCAGTATTGGCAGTGCCACCAGGAGTGGCGGCCACTGCCAGTACTGCATGAGGGCCAGGGCAAGAACAATCATGTATGCTCCAGCACCCAGGCAAGTTCGGGATCTTGCCAGAGCTGGATTGGCAGGCCCTGGTAAAGGGAGTGAGGGAGCATGTTGGACAGGGCAGGAGGGGAGGGTGAGCACAGGCAGGGAAAATTGTTGGGGGTGCCTCCGATTGGCACCAGGGATCCAGAAAGGAGGCACACCCCCCCCCCCCCCCCCTCCCCCCCCTTTCACTGGATAGCAGTCTGTAGGGTCAAATCAGCTGGGCTGCATATTGGGCGCAAGCATCTCTCACCACCCATTAAACCTGAGCAGTGCAGGTTGAGGTCCTTAAGTGGGTATTAATTGCCCGAGTAAGTATCTCAATTGGGCCACGGGCAGCTGGCCACTCATAAAATCACGATGGGGTGGGCGGTCAGCCAGTAGGCATGCCATGGATGGCACAATACCCAATTTTATTGGTCCACCCGCCCTGCTTCCCTTCCCGCAGATGGCCCGTAAAATCCAGCCCGGCTTTCAGGTCTGTGAACTTCTATCAGAAGTTCTGTTTCTCACTCCACGAATGCTGTCTGACCTGCTAGCTTTTCTAGAATTTTCTGCTTTTATTTCAGATTTTCAGCATCCTCGGTATTTTGCTTCTGAACAGAAAGTTAAGTCCTATCCATTTAAGTCTAAATGCCCTTTTATTGATGCAGTACCTACTAATTGTTAGAGAGATAGCTATCTCTCCAATGCTGAAAAGTATCCATTGCAAGTACGGAACCTAACTCCTTCAGGTTTCAATTGTTGGAGGTTATAAAAGTGTAAAATTAAAAGCAAGTTTTTTTTGTTTCTTGTCTTTTCTCTCTCTCAATCCAATTTTTCTTTCCCCTTCTTTAATTCTCTTTCTGTATTGTCATCTAACATTGAATTCACTCACTCTAATTTACACTCCTTTCTCGCTTTTTGTGCTGTTAATTTCATAATCTTTCAGTTGATTAATTAGGGAGACCTGCTCACTATCATCTACAAGGTGCCCTGCAGCAACTCACCAAGGCTCCTTCGACAACACCTTCCAGACCCATGACCCCTACCACTTCGAAGGGCAAGGGCAGCAGACACATGGGAACATCACTAGCTTCAAGTTCCCCTCCAAGTCACACACCATCCTGACTTGGAAATATACCGCCGTTCCTTCACTGTCGCTGGGTCAAAACCCTGGAACTCCCTCCCTGGCAGCACTGTGGGTGTACCTGCACCACATGAACTGTAGCAGTTGAAGAAGGCAGCTCACCACTACCTTCTCAAGGGCAATAAGGGATGGGAATAAATGCTGACCTCGCAAGCAATGTCCACATCCCATGAACGAATAAATTTTAAAAAATATTGGCGGAGGTCTAAGAACAGTTTAGCTGCCCACCCACTCAGTTTTGTGACATAAAAAGAAGGAAAATGAATGCATACAAACTGACACATTGTAACAAAACTTCTGTTTATAAAATGGCCAGGCTAATACAGTTAATGTGTTAGGCTGAGATTTATAATTAACATTTGGCTTTTACTGATCTGAGGATGGGCAAACTAAACTTCCACTGTGCATTCCATAGAGAAATACCTCTCTTGTTGCACAGTGCTTCTCTCTAACACCACAGTTGAGACTGTTAACAGACTATGCAAGGAATCACAGGTACAAACCTATGTTCTAACACTTCATGGAGCTTTCTAGAATGTTCCAACATGCTAACCCATAAAAGCAATCAACTATACAAAATTCCCTTAGCATTACTGCCCCCTCATGATTGAGCTTCCATGGAATATAATGTGGAAAATTTAAGGCTCACCGAAACACTGGGCTGAATCTTGACTGGGGCAAGTTGCATGGGCTGGGGATCAGAGATTCTGTTGGCAAACCCAGAAGTTCAGGTTTCCCCACATAACTTGGAGTTTTGACTCCACAGTGTGTGTAATTTTGCTTTGACAGATTCCCCATCCGGAAGTCAACTTGTTGACAGGCTTGGCTTCCAGTCAGGCGGGGAGTACTCTGGAGGAGGCTGCAGCTCAGGTAAGTTGCCTGCTGCTGCTCGTTGCGAGTGGGGTGATGGTGGCCTGCTTCCCTGATTTGTTTTGGGGGCCGTCGGGAGATGATTTGGGAGCTAGGGCGAAGCATTTAGCTTCTGCCCAAAGCTGCCCTCATCTCCCTTCCACTTTCCCGAGACGTGGGAACCCTGAAAATCAGATTAGATCAAAGGCTGCTAGCCTCATTAAAATATCCAATTGGCGAACCCACCTTCTAACAGTGAGTTGGCTGCCCGGCCCTTGTCCCATTTCATTTAAACACGGAGGTGGACTTGTTGGGGGCAGGTTTAAGATTTTAATGTTTCACATAACCTCCACCCCACAGTTTGGGGGTTTGAGATTCAGTCCATTGAATTGAGTTATAGCAAATTAATCAAAGCTCTAAATAACATCCTGTTCTCCAGATTTACTTGCAGCTATATATTATGATACATATTTAGTATTGCAACAGAAGTATAAGTTGACATTTGTATATATAGAGTGAGATTTGTATCTTTACTGTGTGAAAGATCACCTGGGCAGGGCACAGAAAGGGAAATATGGCAGGGAAGATCACATGCCTCTTACAGAACCCACTTCCAGCGTGAAATCCTCCCTGCCATTTTCTCCTTTCTGTGCTCCACTCAGGTGGTAAAGATGAAAATCTACACCATAGTCTTAAGACATGAGAAAAGATGTCCCGGATTTATATAATATCCTTTCATGTCCACAGGACATCCCAAAGCATTTTACATCCAATAGAAAGATTAAATTTTGTTATCGTAAAAGGTATAAACCAGATATTATCTAGTTGTTCTTTATTTGCGCCTTTAACACTGACAAGTCTCTTGTCAAGGTTTGCTTCCTAGATAATCACTTTACATTTGCTGCATGGCATGTATAGCTGCTGCTTTGTTCAACGCGCTCAGCATTTTATCGATTTGCAACATTTTTTTGGTACTGTATATTTCTTAGTTGTTAATTGACATGTTTCATTTCCAGTCCTGGAGTACAACTGAGTACAGTTTTCCCTCGAAAATACATTGAAATATTGTGGCAACACTGGGTAATGACAAAGTGAGAGAAACAAACTAAATTAATGACAGAACATCATCCCTTTAATACATGCAGTTTCATAAGGATATCTAGTTTATTTTTATGATTGTTTTCTCACCAATATCTAAGCTATTGTCACAAATGTCAGAGTACTTCAGTCACAGATGTTTCTTTGAATGCCAGCAACAAATCAGAATGAAAGCTTGACAGGCAGTTTAAAAATAAGGATTCATTTAAAATCTCACACAGCCTTTTATAAAAAATCTCTAGAGTTTCAGATGACTTGCTGAATTTATATCGACTATAGGATCTAGATATATACATATCTAGATCCTAAAGTGTGTGTGTATATATATATATATATAGTATAATTTATAATATATAGCTTCGGTAGGAAAAACCGAATGGCAGAGTATTATTTAAATGGTGATAGATTGGGAAATGTTGATGTACAAAGAGACCTTGGTGTCCTTGTACACCAGTCACTGAAAGCAAGCATGCAAGTGCAGCAAGCAGTTAGGAAAGCAAATGGTATGTTGGCCTTCATCGTAAGAGTTTTGAGTACAGGAGCAAGGATGTCTCACTGCAGCTTTACAGGGCCTTGGTGAGACCACACCTGGAGTATTGTGTGCAGTTTTGGTCTCCTTACCTAAGAAACGATATACTTGCCATAGAGGGAGTGCAACAAAGGTTCACCAGACTGATTCCTGGGATGGCAGGATTGTCGTATGAGGGGATATTGGGCTGACTAGACCTGTATTCACTAGCGTTTAGCAGAATTAGAGGGGATCTCATTGGACCATACAAAATTCAGACAGGGCTGGACAGACTGGATGTAGGGATGATATTATGTTTCCCCTGGCTGGTGAGGTCTAGAACAAGGGGTCACAGTCTCAGGATATGGGTAGTTCATTTCGGACTGAGATGAGAAATTTCTTCACTCAGAGGGTGGTGAGCCTATGGAATTCTCTATTGCAGAAGACTGTGGAGGCCAAGTCACTGAATATATTTAAGAAGGAAATAGATTTCTAGACTCTAAAGGTGTCAAGGAGTATGGGAAGAGATCTGGAGTATGGTTTTGAGATAGAGGATCAGCCATGATCATATTGAATGGGGGAGCAGGCTCGAAGGGCTGAATGACCTACTCCTGCTCCTAGTTTCTATGTTTCACCCCCACAACCCATTTCGATATTTGGATCATTGGAGTTTTTGCCTTCCTACCTGCATTTCGAGGCATTTTGCTAACCATGAACTTCTGTGAAAGAATGATTTAGGGAACAAAGTAGACCAGAATCGGAAGTTCTCTGTCAAGTTCATAATGAGATTAGTACAGGCACATTGCTTTTGAAGTCAAATCCAACATCTGAAAAAGTAGATTAAAGTAGGGATTTTCCATTGAATTCCTACGAAGTACAAAGGTGATGCCTTGCAAAGGGATAACTTACCCTTGAAGAAAAGGCTAGAGAAAAATACAAGCAGCATGCTGGACCAAGATGGACTGCAGCAGCATTTCATTGTAATGTTATTTTAAATACTACTGTTTTCATTTGTCAGGCCTTAAAACAGCCAGCTCAAGCACACATGAGCTACTGGATACAGCTGCTCTTTTTAGCAATAAATAGCCAATGTTAGTTGCTACGTACATAATCACTCCTGTTTGCAAGAGTAGATTCATCCAACAAAATATTGGCTCTTGTGATATATAAACTTAAAATATACCCAACATCTGTGCATTTGAAATTATAATCTAAAATGTATTGCAGACACAACCAATAGTGCGATTTAATGCATGAATGTAAATATTTAAGATTCAGAAATTTGCCTTCAGCACATTTACATACAGAAGAAATATCTTTATAGAAAATGAATTTTGGTGCAAAAGTTAAATTAGAGATTGAATTTATTGTTGTCATCTTTTCAGAACAAGCCTTTAATGTACATTGTAGTAACTATAGGTTGTTGCAGAATACGCTTTTTCGATGCTGACCCAGTATGCTAATCATGTATTGTACATCAGTCTATTTATAATGCACCCACTGATCTTTTTATTTTCAATAAAATTAAACTGTAAAATTGCCTTTTATATGCATTTGCTAGTCCTTACGCAATAGATTTTTTTGACTTTCTTGATTAACAAGCAAATTTCGAGCCAGAATGAGCTCCTCTTGACACTTGGTGGAAAGGTACAAAATAACTACGATAAATTAAAGGAACACTTTAATCAACATCTTATATTTTCATTTGTAATTTGTTCATGTACTTCAACTGCTGCTGCAAGATAATATTCAACAATGTAATGGATTGCCAGTTCATTGAGTTCTTCTCAATAAAGGGACAGACTTGCAGGATTTGAGAACAAATGATGTTACACAAGGAAGACTATTTTGAGAAATGTACAAAAAGGAAAGAAATGTGCTTACGAAGAGATTTTCGAAGATTGTGTCCATCGCCCTTCTGGATACTTCTTATTAAACATAACTGATAGTTTTCAGATCTTAACATCATATCCACTCAGCTCCAGTAGGCTAACAAGGGAAGTAACAATGTGATTAGAGGAAAGTTGATCAAGTTAATGCTTGTGTAATAATTCATATTACAGTTTGTTATTGAGAAGGAAGAAAGTGCAGCATATAACAAGTGTAGCAGGTCAACGAGAGAGTTTACAGGTTCTCTGAAGCACCACTGAAGGCCCAAGTGCAAGAGGTGGAAAGAGGAGAGATATCGCCACCACAATTTTACACCTTCCACCAGCAATCGGCACCTTTCCTGCTGCCCCTCACCAACCCCAAATGCAGCGACTACCTGACTGCCCCTGGTCAGGCTGCCCCAGCTTGCCTCATTATTCGGCCTCCTCCATGGCTCTTTGTCGGGGACTGACTGCAGTCTCAGCAGTGATCAGTACCCCGGAGAGCTGGGATTGGAGCATTGCTGACCATCTATTTGGCTGGCAGTTCTTGAAGGCAGGACTTCCTCCCACGTGGAGGAAGAAGCCAGGACCTCAGGCAATTAACAGCTGGACCATAAAATACGGTCATTGCTTCCCGAGCCAGCGGAGACAGGCTGGCCCCCAACTTTTCAGAAGGAGGGAGGGGCCACCTCCTCTGCAGAAAATTCCACCCCATGTTTCCGCTGGGGACCAAGCGGCCATCTAGGCATACATTGTGAAGGGAATGGGAGCAGATAGCAATGAAAGGCATTTCAAGGCATCTAGCAAGACTGCAGTGTAATGTAAAAGTGCAATGACCTCACACGACCTGTCATGGTCAGTGAATGTGTATTCCAATGCCATCACCTACCCACTGTTTCACCAATCTCACACGCTGCTCAATGTGCCACACCCTCTAACAAGCGGGACTCATGCCTGATATTCACGACTGCACCTCACCCTCACACAGACATCACACAATTTCCACATACTTGAAGCAATTCACTATGACAAGCACATCACCCAAATATATTGTAACACAGTCACTGACACTCTTCCCCATCTCTTGCAAGACAAGCTGGTACATGGCAGGGGAAGTAGCAGAGAACCAGCAGGTCATAAGCATACCTCCAACTCCTAAGCTCTGTGGAGGAGATGTGTTGTGCATCAGTAGGCAGTGACTGCAGCCTTTGCAACAGATGTCGACAAGAACATTCAGGATAATGGTATGTTCCTGTCATATGCACCTTCTCAAATCCCATTCCACCTTCCTCCCACAATCTGGAATGAAGTACAAGCTGCAGGTGGGGCCACCGTGGGCCTCTTTGTTTCCACCAAACCCCTTCCCCTTTCCTCACCTCAACCCCTCTGCATTTTTCAGATGCCCAAGAACATCTGTCTGACCAGCCAGTGCAGCCTCATGGTGAAGGCTGTGAGTAAGAGCACATGTCTGATGAACAAGCACCGTCACTTGATCTGATACCGACAGATACCAGCTCAGATACTGAGGTGGGATCAGCATGTGGTGAGTCATCAGGCTACACTGAGCTGCAGCGAAGCCGGGGAAAGGGGAGCATGCATGCTAGCTCCCTAGAGGGTGAGGGCGCAGACGTGTTCTGCAGCAGAGGACTCAGAAGATGATGGGGTGGGGTCTAAGAAAAGGCTGATGGACATGCGCACAGAGATGCTTGGTGCATCGGTAGGCCTGCCAGATAGCCTGTTGCCATTGTCAAGGAGCATGTAGAAATCTGATTCCAACGTCGAGTCATAGGAAGTTTATGGCACACAAGGAGGTCATTTGGCCCCTCTTGCCTATGCTGGTTTCTATATGATTCAATGATCAAACTTGGCACAGGACTTTCTGCAGAACTTGGAGCTCACCCTTTCCAATGAGGAAGTGATAGCCAACTACATGACAGCACCTGTGGACCTAGCCCTGCTGCAGCATTTGGTGGCCTTTGTTTCAGCTTCCTTTGCAACAGAGACAGAAGCCATCAAGTATCTTGGTGCCGAGGTGTCCAAGTCATGAGATCTATACTTGTTGCCATGCAGGCCAAGCTTGGTACCATGCAGGGCTCAGTCTGCTGCCAACATGGCTGCAGATACCAGTGCTCAAAGGCGCATGTAGGCTCTCACTGCAGCCCAACAATCTGTGATCCAGCAGATTACTACGATTGACTCCCCAAGGGAGTGGCAGTGGCTTCAAGGTGCAAGAACCTGCTGTTCTCTCTTAGTACAACAGCACTTGTGCTCCCAACACTGCCATTCCACTACTACTGCTGCTATTGCCTCTCAGCCATTCAGCCCAATGTTGAGGTGGTGCAGTCCAAAGTCAGGCTGTTAAGGCCCAGAGCTCCTAGCGGGTCATCCTGCAAGGCCATCTGCAGCCTCCCCCAATGAAAATCAACAGCCTGACACTAGTCATGCTGCAACCCCTGGGACATCCCTGCATAGGCCAGGCAAAGGCACTTGCAAGACAGGCACTCAGCTAAAGTACAAGGGTGACTTGTTCAATGTTGAATGTATTATTGTAGGTATTGTTGGATAAAGTTGTTATGAAATAGTTTTTTTTGTGGTGTCTCTCATTTCAGGGTTTTGGCCAAGAGGACACTATGATGGTCCATTGCAGAGAGATGGAAAGGTGGGGAATTATGAAGCAGCAGTGATGTGGGGCTGTATTCATGGAACTGGGGGCTGATTAGCCACTCATGGACAACCTGCCCAAAGCTGTATTGTTCTGAATGCCTCTAGACTTCCATTTCCTCCTCCTCCTGAGGTTTTCATCAAAGACCTGCTGGCAAGGACACAACAGGCCACCGTGAATTTGAAGACATGTTCCAATGAGCATTGTAAGGCTCGCTTGAGCAGTCCAGACAACTGAACCATTGTTTTCGAACGTTGATGGTTTGCTCCATGACACTCCTGATTGTAAAATGACTTTTGTTGTACATGCACTGTACATGTGTGGATGAGTGGCAGAGGGGAATCACAAAGCATGCATAGAGCGGGTAGAATTTGTTGCCAAGCAACCGCCTTCTGGTTCACCATGGTGGCTTGAATAGCTGACCGGTGCAAGATGAAAGGATATGGGCATTCACCAACATGATGCCCTCTGCATAGTCACACACTGACTGCACATCAATGAAGTGGAACTCTTTGTGGTTCTGGTGCCCGCAGAGTCATATATGTGGGGTTGATGTCTCCCTGTATCACTGGAAATCCTACTACCATGGAATAGCCATGTGCATGCTCTCAACAGCAAATGAATGGAGTCATCGGTTCATTTTATGTACATTTACCATACACTTTCAATGGGACTTTGTACCGGAAATTATTTACAGTAAGATAGTTAAAACTAGTGTGGTGGCCCTTTACAACACTTACCTGGATGAGTGCAGCTCCCACGACACTCAAGAAGCTTGACACATCCAGGACAAAGCAGCCCGCTTGATTGGCACCCCTTCCACAAACATTCACTCCCTCCATCACTGTCACACAGTAGCAGCAATATGTACCATCTACACGATGCACTGCAGGAACTCACCAAGCCTCCTTTAGACGGCACCTTCCAAACCCACGACCACTACCACCTAGAAGGACAAGAGCAGCAGAAACATGGGAACACCGCCACCTGGAAGTTCCCCTCCAAGCCACTCACCATCCTGACTTGGAAATATATCACCGTTCCTTCACTGTCATTGGTTCAAAATCCTGAAACTTCCTCCCTAACAGCACTGTGGGTGTATCTACACCACATGGACTACAGCAGTTCAAGAAGGCCTTCTCAAGAGCAGTTAAGGATGAGCAATAAATGCTGGCCTATGCAGCAACACCACATCCCATGAACGAATTTTAAAAATGGTATGTGTGTGAACAGGGCCAAGCAATAGTGTATCTCCTTAGCCAACCAGATTGAAGAATTGCTAAATGAACAGTGAGTGTCTGAAACAGGAAGTGTCAACTAGAATATTTAATTCAATGTCAAATCAGGTACAAAAATGAAATAAAGATAGGGAAAGAAAGCTGGGATTAAGAGAGAGATGAAAGAGAAATAAAAAGTAAAAAAATTTTTTTTTCAAATTTCCAACAATAATTAAAACTGAAGGAATAAGGCTCCAGGCATGAAAAGTTAATTTTCAGTGCCAGAGAGGTTGTTTGTAGTAAATAAAGTATATCTAATATTTAAGCCCTAACCTTTTAGGAACAAAGGAATAGGAGTCAGCCACACTGCCTTTGAAGGCTCTTCTACCATTCAGTGAGATCATGCTGAATCTGTGACCTAACTCCGTGTTCTGATGAGTTTAGTTCCATCAAATATGTACCACAAACTCACACAGTTCCATGCATTTCAATAATGAATCTTTTGGTAAGATACTGTTCTAGCGCAGCTTCCGGAGAAGCAGAGCGTCTTGGACAGCAACTTCCTGAATTCTGCATTTAACTGTCCATCTGAGGTTGCCAAAAATCGCTGTCCAATTTACAATTTAATAAAGGTAGCGCTGTCCTTGACAAATTCAAGAAATATTTTTTGGTGAAGGTCTAAGGGCTGCAAAACGTTTTCTTTAAATGAGTAATGATCCTGAATTTTATTTGACTGTCTCCAGGATTTCTTTCATTACTGGTTGGAAACAATACAAGATGTGTCTGATCCCAGTAAAACAAGTGGCGATGTCAGTGTTGATGTTTAGTGTGATCAAATAATAGGACAAAAACCTCTTTGCAACAGTACAATGAAACTATGTTCCATCTCAGAGCCATAGGCAAAGATAAGAGATGATAATATCTTGTGACAAGTGATCTTCAGACACTGTTTTCAGCAGAAGTTTGAGATGTTACCCAAGGACAACTTTGTCTGCCTGGCAGATGAAATAGCATTGGTTATTAATTAGCTTATAGTTCACTGACCCATCTTCCTGAGAGGATCACCACTGAGATGGCAGATGAAGAGTTTCAGCTCATAGGATTTTATTGCCTGAAAGAAAAGCTGCATATGTTTATGTAATACTAAATTATGGACTTGTGTTAGAGCCAGAAGGAAAAGTAAATCTTATGTGATTAGTTGCTGCTCTTCCATTAATGTTTTTATTAAAGGCTCGATTATCTGCTTTATTGGAACTGGCTTGATGATCCTTATTTAGTAAATTAGGCAAAAATAAAAATAACCTTTTGTGATGTGTTTTTAGTGGAAGCTATTTGAGTACAGTATAGCCGCAGCGTTAACTGTACATTGTTAGTTTTCATATGTACGCTAATGACACCCAGTTTTACTTCACCACAAACCCTCTCGACTTCTCAAATAAAAACAGAAAATGCTGGAAAAACTCAGCAGGCCTGGCAGCACTATGGAGAGAGAAACAGAGTTTTGAGTCCTTGTGACGGTTCTTCAGAGTTAAAAATGCTGCCAGACCTACTGAGTTTTTCCAGCATTTTCTGTTTTTATTTCAGATTTTCAGCATCCGCAGTATTTTGCTTTTATCCTCTCGACTTCTCCACCGTTGCTAAGTTATCAGACTTCTTGTCCAACATCAAGTACAAATTTCCTCCAATTAAATATTTGGAAATCAAAACCATTGGGCTGGATTTTCGGCATCAAAGTGTGAAGCTAGCACCAGGAAGTATCACAACTCAGCAGTCCCGTCTCCTTTAAAAGGGCCGTATTTTCATTCTGGGAAGGCAGGGCCAGCATGGAGTCCAGCTTGCTGCCTCCAGAGGCAATTCGGAGGTGGCACTGAGGTGGACAAGTGCCAAGGTGTGCAGGTTAGGAAGCACAATTGATTCTCTGAGATTTAGGCCCAGTTGTATAAGAGGCTATTGGGCCCCCTAGCCTCACTACTCAGACGCCCACTGACCCTATGACACCTCCATGCCCCCATGGCCCTTCCATAGCTGTTCACCCAATGTCCACTATGGGCAGATCTCAAGAGTCATGTGGGGAAAAAAGCAATTAAATGTCTAACAATTTAAGAGAGATCTCACTCATGTACATTTGAAACTGAAAAAAAACTCATTCATTAAGCCCATTAAACAATTTAAATCCCCTCAAGTGGTCAGATATTGTAAAAAGAAGCAAACATATATCTACTTAAAACTGCCAATCAAAATGTGAACACAGCCCCCTGCTGAGATAAGTGGTTTTGGAGTTATTGAAATTCAGACAAGTATTCATAATGCTAACAACCCTTGGAAATTTCAACAATGAAGCCTACTAAAACTGCAGGAACAGATGGATAATAGTTTTTTTCTAAGCTACACCAAATGGCCTGTTAATCAATGCACCCAGCAATGGGTGTCTGCTTTTTTACTCTAACTGAAAGCTGCAGCATGATTTTTTTTTTCCATTTTTAAAGGGTTGGGGATTTAAATCATTTCAGATCATGCCACTTAAACAGACCTTTTCAACCCTTCAAGAGTGTTTATGCTTCCTTCCCACACTACAAGTTAAGACCCTTGGAACAGCAAAAATGGGGTCTGTTTGAACAAATTTCAAATGGCTATGCTGAGTTCGGGTTTCCCACCTGGATGGTTTTTGCTCAGCCGCCAAAAATGGGATCCGCCAGAAATGGGGGCAGGATTTCCACATCTGAGTCCCACTCGTCATTTTTAAAGGCCTCTGGAATCCACGAAAATCCTCCAGTCCGTGGTCTTCAGATTCCGCTACAAACTCCATTCCCTAGCTACTGACTCCATCCCTCTCCCTGCCAACTGTCTGAGGTTCAACCAGACTGTTTGCAAACTTGGTGTCACATCTGACCCTGAGATGAGCTCCTGATAACATATTCACCCCACCACTAAGACCACCTATTTTCAGCTCTATAACATTGCCCAATTCTGGCCCTGCCTCATCTCACTTGATGCTGAAACCCTCATCCATGTTTTTATTACCTCTAGACTGACTATTCCAAAACATTCCTGGTCAGCTTCCCACAGTCTTTCCTTCATATATTTGAGGTCGTCCAGAACCATATCTTTACTCGCACCAAATCCCATTCATTTATGACCCCTGTGCTCACTGACCTACATTAACTGCTGGTCAAGCAATGCCTCAGTTTTAAAATTCTCATCCTTGTTTTCAAATGCCTCTACTGCCTCAGATTCTGCCCCCGCCCCGGTTTTAATTGCTCCACCATTGGTAGCTGGGCCTTCAGTTGCCTAGGTCCTAAGCTGTGGAATTCCCTCCCTACACCTCTCCTGCTCTCCACCTCTCTTTTGTCCTTTAAGATGCTCCTTAAAACCTACCTCTTTGACAAAACTTTTGGCCATCTGCCCTAATATCACCTTATGTGACTTAGTGTCCAATTTTACTTTGTAAAGCTCCTCTGAAGCAGCTTTGGATGTTTTATTATGTTAAAGTCACTATATAAATACAAGTTGTTGCTGTACTAGAATCCTATTTAGAAACGATGAGATCTAAGTTATCGCTTTCCAGTTGGTTCCCAAGTCCCGTTCACCCATCACCCCTTTGCTCACTGACTAACACCAGCTTGTGCTTTAGCAATTCCTCGATTTTAAAATTCTAACCCTTATTTTCAAATCCCTCCATGGCCTTTGGCTGGAATTTTCCACTCCCATTGGCAGCGACCATCATGGTGGGCGGGGTGGGGTGGAGGGGGTGGGGGGCAGAATTTGGCAGGAGGGGCAGAAATCGGATTCACGGCGTTTTTGTCAAATCACAGCGGGTTCATCTAACGGTGTCCGCTGGTGTATCGCGAATCCCGCTGGAGGCCACTGTGAATCCGATTTGCATCCCACTAATGGCCCGACTGGAATCGTTCCACCCCCCCCCCCCCCCCCCCCCCCACCCCCCCACCCGATTTACCATTACACCGGTGGGAAAACACGCTAGCCCAGAACACGTCTGAACAAGCGTGACATGCAGAAGTTGGGACTTAACATTAGGGCCTTGATTAGATCGCGGACATCCGAGGAGAAGATGATGCTGGAGCCCTACAGCTACTGGACCCTGCAGGAACATGAGCATCGCATGCTGGGTGGATCCTCATGCACACGGCTCTGCTGCAAAGCAGCTCTTAGAAAGTGGAAGGTCGCCACGCAACAACTTTGACTTCACTGAGGCTTCAGTACTTCACAGACTTCGGCATGGCCTCGCACTATCTTCCATGGTCTGCGTTGATGCTTCGGTCCTGCTTCGGAACTTCAAAGACTTCACCATGGGCTCATATAGATGATCAGCAAGGTGTGGGACAAAGATGTCGGTCGTGGGGTGGGGGGAGCGGTGGGTTGGGATGGGGAAGGAGGGTGTCCAGGGGGCGGAACGATTACAGGAGGATGAGGATGTAATGGGGGAGAATGCTGCAAGTGGGGAGGTAGGTGTAAGGGGGGAGGAAGGTGTAAGCGAGGGAGTTTGGTCCAGGGAAGGTGTCTGGGGGAAGGAGGGAGTTCTGAGGGGGGAAGGTGACAGGAGGAGGAGGGAGTTCGGAGCGGGGAGGGAGTATGGGCAGGAGGAGGGAGTAAGGAAGGGGTAAGGAGGTTGGAATGTGCAGGTGAACATGCAAGGGAGGGGTCTGTGGATTCAACAACTGCATGCTGGGGAGCAAACTCAGAGTGGGCGTGGTAGGAGGGAATGGTGAGTGTGAGAGAGGGAAGAGGGAACCGGTAGGATGGGAGGATGAGGGTGGATCGGTACTGGTAGAAGGAATGGAGAGGGTGGTTGGGGAGGACATGGAGGCAAACATGGACGCTGGGGGTGGAAAGGAGAAAGCCGGGGTGGTCAATATGGATAGGGGTGGGATTTTCAGGAAGGTAGGGAACGTGTATGTTCATCTGAACATCCTGGAATGACAAAGGTTTGGTCTGTAGGGTAACGGCGCGGAGGTCGAAGGTAATGCCGGGGGACTAACTGTGATGGGGGAAAGGAGGTGATGGGGGAGGGGAAAGGACAGGGGGGCTTATGAGAAACTTGACTACGACTATGTGAACGGAACCTCGAGTTGGATGGGCACAGGTACTGCATGGGAGTGTGATCAGTGGTCTGACTCGTATGCCACTCTGCTGAAGGCTTCCAATAGCCCTGCATAGTATTCCCCCGCCTTCTGCTGACTCTCCACGATGAGTTGGAAGGCCGAATCCAGAGGTTCATCATCTGACTCGGACCTCAGTAATGCCTCTTCCCCGGCAGTCCTCCAAGTGCTGGGGAGATTGGCTGAACCTGCCTCCTCCAGCTGCAGAAACGTGTCTGTGTTGTGACCACTAGATTGTGAACGCAAGCCTGCTCTAGATCTAGGTCCCGCTGAAATGTTTCCCTGCGCTAGTGGAGGATGTGGGTAAGCGCTGTAATAAACGCTGCTTATTTCCAGCTCCTTAACTTCTTTAATGGAGGAGAAGTCTCTTGGCTGGAGCTGAGGACGTGGAAGGAGCTGAGGGACTGGTTGGTTGAGAGCGTTGGTCACTTGACAGAGCTCCCTGTGAACTAGAGATAATTAGTGCAAGGCAGCAGAGTCAAAAACAGGAGAGAGAGCACTCAGTTGCGTTGAGAGAGGGATGATGTGGTGTAGGATCCTCGCATAGATAACATCAATATCACTGCAGGCAGGGCCCACATCCTCACCAGTCAACACAATAGCATGCTCCTTAAAGTGAGTGAGGGGCCTAATGTCGGCAACTCCACCCTCAGTCTGGGACCTCTCCCTCCTGTTGTGAGCTAGCTTCTCCTACGTGAAAACAAATGGGGAGAGTGTGAATAGGGCACATGCCATTGCGTCTAATGTTTATGTGGTGAGAGAAGCCATGGACGGGATGAGGATGTGAGCTCGAGAGGATATGAGCCTGATGGAGATGTGAGGGTGTGTGTGAGAGTTAGTGGTGTTGACGCTTGAGGTGTGAGATTCCTGTGGATGTGTGATGGGTTTGTGAGTGTGAGAGTTGAGAGTGATGAGGTGGTTGACCTGCCCTGGCGGAACGGATGAGAGCATTCATCCTCTTCCTGCACTGGATGGCTGACCTACTCTGTGCTCCAGTGGCATTGCCACTGCCACCGCCTCCCAGGTCGGATTGGTAACTCTGGTGGACCTCCTGTGGCCAGTTCTGGGGTAGAAGACGCTGTGGCAGCTTTCCACTGCGTCCAGCAGGTGCCCCGGAGAGGCATCACTGAATTTGGAGGCTCCCATATTCTTTGCTTTTGGTGCCATCTGTTGCCTGGAGCAGTCCTGGTCTGTAGACATGAGGTAGGCTGCGCTCTCGTGCGCTTTAAATATGGCGCCCGGAGTGAGGTCACAGCATGGCGGGCAAATTCAACCCCACCCACCAGTGATCCGGCGGGTTTCCTGTGAATGTGTTATTAATGAGGAGGGAGGCGCCGGGAAGGTGATGATACAGCACGAAAATCCGCCATTGCGGATTTCACGCCCGCTACCGCACTTAGTGCAAATCTAGGACCATTCAGCCCTCCAGCTCTATAGACTATTCCAGTCCCAAATCCTCCTAAATATCTGAGCTCATCTATTTCTGGCTTCTTGTGCATCTCCGATTTTAATTGCTCCACCCAGGTGCGTTCAGCTGCCTGGGTATAGTTTCTACACATTATAGCTGGGGCTGAAATTAACATGTCCTCATGCTGTTTGAAAGTAGGGAATTCAAAAAACTGCTTTATTTCTGGAGTGGGTTTGCTAATGTGAAAGCTTCTTCTTAGACATGAGTTTTTTTTTCTTTTTAAGTAAATTCAGAAATTTGAAATTCTCTAAAAGACTAATAATTGCAGACCAGCGATCCAAAATAAGAATAGTAAGAGAATCCACTTAATAATTATAAAATGTGATTTCATTACCTTTCCAACACAAATGCGCAGAAATCTAAGTTCATACTAATATGAGCTTTGAGAAAACAACCTACCAGGCTGGTATTCTGTGAAGGATAACACTACTATCCTTTGCATTGGCATTGAAAATAAAATATTTAAAGTATCAATTATTTAACGCAGTACCTTATGGTGCAATTCATTTAAAGTTATGGCTAATGCTCTACCTAGAGCCCATGCCAACAAAAGAGCTAAAGCATCACATCTGTGGTGTATTCCACTTCTTTTGTTAAACTAAAAAGCCATCACTGTAGGTCACCAGTATCATATCCTCAATTAATGTCCAAAGTGAGAAGATAGTAATGCATTATTAATTGGAGCCCATTTTAAGCACTCTGGTGTGTGGGAAAAGGGTGATAATGACCAGAAAATCACTGTGCTATACTTATTGCCCTGTTGCCACTCCATTCTGACTTGCTGCCATTTTCCTGGGGCCCTGCCCAAGCATATTTGCAGGCTGGAGGTTCATTCCAACATGATGCCTGGATTCCTGTGATGTACCTATGAAAAGTATTTCCAGCTATCATTAAGTTAGTCACTCAGAAGGCATACATTTAAGCTCATCGGCAAAAGAATGAAAGGAGAGGGTAGGAGTTTCTGTAGAGTGTTCTGAAGACGTGGAATGTCTTAGCAGAAAAAGCGGTGAAAACAGATTCAGTAATAGCTCTTATAAGAGAAATGGATAAATGTTTAGAGAAAAATATGTTAAATGTTTCAAAGGTCAGGGAAATGGGATTGAGTGGATAGCTCTTTTAGAGAAATAGCACAGGCGTATTGGGTCAAATAGCCTCCTCCTGCGTGGAAATAATACAATCATTCTTGATATCAACTGATTATTGTACTTTTTAAAGTTGTGTACAAAGTTCACAAAATATCAATAGAATCTAAAGCAAAATAAACTGCTTGGGTCACTGCATGAGCTCGGGTCACTGCATGAGCTCGGATCCCACCTTGTCATACGTTAATTAAAATTATAGTTTTTAACATTAGTGATTGGCTATTGTCAGATGAACCTTCAATAAAATACAGAGATATTAAAATATCACTGAGCAGGGTAATTAGGGCATTTGGAAATGTGCTGCTAAGCTGCACCAGTTGTGCTGTGAATATTTAATCCCTTATCATTACAACTGAGCCTCTATATCCTGTACATTAAACATTAGTAGGATTTTAGGAGTATTGCCTTGTTTCACACTTTCAGAATTTGGATCAAATGCAACAGATAAGAACCAAGTCAAAATTCTGATTAGACAAATGAGATTTAATACATGTATTGCAGAAGGACCATAGAGTAGCCGCTGACAGAACCTCTGATGCTAATTCAGGGGGGTGAGAGCGGGGGACCTTATGGCACAATGGTATTGTCGCTGAATTAGTGACCCAGGGTAATGCTCTGGGGACCCGGGTTCGAATCCTGCCATGGCAGAGGGTGGCATTCGAATTGAATTCAATAAAAATCTTGAATTAGAAGTCTAATGATGGCCATGAAACCATTGTTGATTGCCCTTTAGGGGATGAAAATCTGTTGTCCTTACCTGTGATTCTTAAATGCCCTAACAAGCCACTCAAGTTGTATCAAATCACTCCAAAAAAGGAGTGAAACTGGACAGACCAGGCTAGTGCCAAAATTGGGAGAGCTGTCTCACAGACTAATCAAGCAACAGCCTGACGTAGTCATCCTCATGGAATCACCACCATTGCCATCCCTGGGTATGTCCTGTTCTGATGGCAGGACAGACTCAGCAGAGGTGGCAGCATAGTGGTATACATTCAGGAGGGAGTTGCCCTGGCAGTCCTCAACATCAACTCCAGACCCCATGAAGGACAGGTCAAATATGGGCAAGGAAACCTGCTGATTACCATATACTGCCCTCCCTCAGCTGATGGATCAGTACTCCTTCATGTTGAACTGAGGGTGGCAAGGGTGCAAGGGTGCAGAATGTACTCTGGGTGGGGAACTTCAATGTCCATTGCCAAGAGTGGCTTGGTGGCACTACTACTGATCCAAGGTGACTGAGTCCTAAAAGACATAGCTGCTAGACTGGATCAGGAGTAGGTGGAGAAGGAACCAACAAGAGGGAAAAACATACTTGACCTCATCCTCACCAACCTGCCTGCTGCAGATGCATCTGTCCATGACAGTCTTGGTAGGAGTGACCACTGCACAGTTGTTGTGGAGATGAATCCCACCTTCACATTGAGAATGTGTTGTATGGCACTACCAATGCACTAAATAGGATAGATTTTGAACAGATCGAGCAACTCAAGACTGGGCATCCATGAGGTGCTGTGGGCCATCAGCAGCAGCAGAATTGTATTCAAACACAATCTGTAACCTTATGGCCCGGCATATTCCCCACTCTACAATTACCATCAAGCCAAGGGATCAACCCCGGTTCAATGAAGAGTGCAGGAGGGCATTCCAGGAGCAGCACTAGGCATACCTAAAAATGAGGTGTCAACCTGGTGAAGCTATAACACGGTCTACTTGTGTGCCAAACAGCATAAGCAGCAAGTGATAGAAAGAGTTAAGCAATCCCACAATCAACAGATCAGATCTAAGCTCTGCAGTCCTGCCACATCCAATCGTGAATGGTGGTGGACAACTAAACAACTCAGTGAAGGAGGAGGCTCCACAAATATCCCCATCCTCAATGATGGGGGAGCCCAACACATCAATGCAAAAGATAAGGCTGAAGCATTTGCAACAACCTTCAGTTAGAAGTGCCGAGTGGATAATCCATCTCGGCCTCCTCTGGAGGTCCCCGGTGTCGCAGATGCCAATCTTCAACCAATTTGATTCACTCTGCGTGATATCAAAAAACAGCAGAAGACACTGGATAGTGCAAAGGCTATGGGTCGTGACAATAATCCGGCAATTGTACTGCAGACTTGTGCTTCAGAACCTGCTGTGCCCCTAGCCAAGCTGTTCCAGTAAAGCTACAATTGTGGCGTCTACCCGGCTATGTGGAAAATTGCCCAGGTACATCCTGTACACAAAAAGCAGGACAAATCCAAACCGGACAATTACCACCCCATCGGTCTACTCTCAATCATCAGTAAAGTAATGGAAGGGGTCTAAGCGCTTGCTTAGCAATAACCTGCTCACTGGCACTCAGTTTGGGTACCGCTAGGGCCATTCAGCTCCTGACCTCATTACAGCCTTGGTTCAAACATGGACAAAAGAGCTGAACTCCCGAGGTGAGCTGAGAGTGACTGTCCTTGACATTAAGGCTGCATTTGACCGAGTGTGGCATCAAGGAACCCTAGCAAAACTGGAGTCATTGGGAATCAGGGGGAAAACTCTCCGCTGGTTGGAGTCATACCTAGCACAAAGGAAGATGGTTCTGATTTTTGGAGGTCAGTCATCTCAGCTCCAGGGTATCACTGCAGGAGTCCCTCAGGGTAGTATCCTAGGCCCAACCATCTTCAGCTGCTTCATCGATAACCTTCCTTCCATCATAAGGTTTAAAGTGGGAATGTTCACTTTTGATTGCACAAGGTTCAGCACCTTTTGCAACTCCTCAGATATTGAAGCAGTCCATGTCCAAATGCAGCAAGACCTGGACAATATCCAGGCTTGGGCTGAAAAGTGGCAAGTAACATTCATGCCACACTAGTGCCAAGCAATGACCATCTCCAACAAGAGAGAATCTAACCATCACCCTTGATGTTCAATGGCATTACGATCACTGAATCCTGGGGGTTACCATTGACCAGAAACTGAACTGGAACAGCCATATAAATACTGTGGCTACAAGAGCATGTCAGAGGCTAGGAACCCTGCGATGAGTAACTCACCTCCTGACTCCCCAAAGTCTGTCCACCATCTGTAAGGCACAAGTCAGGAGTGTGATGGAATACTCCCCAATTGCCTGGATGATTGTAGCTCCCACAACACTCAAGAAGCCGTCCAGGGCAAAGCAGCCTGTTTGATTGGCACCACATCCACAAACATTCACTCCCTCCACCACCAACACACAGTAGCAGCAGTGTGTACCATCTACAAGATGCATTGCAGGAATTCACCAAGGCTCCTTAGACAGCATGTTCCAAACCCATGACCACTACCACCTAGAAGGACAAAGGCAGCAGATAGATGGGAACACCACCACCTGGAAGATCCCCTCCAAGTCACTCACCATCCTGACTTGGAAATATATCGCCGTTCCTTCACTGTCGCTGGGTCAAAATCCTGGAACTCCCTCCTTACAGCACTGTGGATGTACCTACACCACATGGACTGCAGCGGTTCAAGAAGGCAGCTCACCATCACCTCAAGGGATGGGCAAGAGATGCTGGCCCAGCCAGCGAAGCCCGCATCCTGTGAATGAATTTTTTTTAAAATTCAACTTATTTATTACTGATGATAAAATCATCCTTTTCTTGGTTGTTCAGAATTGACAGTAGGTTTGACTGGTTCTCTTTTTGGTATTGTTTGAAATGTGAGGAATTCTGTGAATTCAAGTGAGGTTGTTTCTCTGTGATCTGAAGTGCTGCATAATTGGGGAGGATTAGAAAGAAATAAAAGGAATGGTATTCAAATAATCAATTATTCTGCATAAATCAACTACATTTGGCACCATATTGGTATTTGCCAGAGTGAGTTAAGGAATCATGAGGCAAATGTTCCAGGTGTATAGCTCTTAAAAAGACTGAATTAGCTCCATCTTATTTTTCTTCCAGTGGTCCATATGGCTGTTATAGCCCCTTTACTTGTTTTTTCCCTTCCAGCCACTGCCAATAAAATTAATGGAGAACTTATGTTAATCGCTCATCTCATTTGTTGTTAAATGGAAAACCTTTGTCTGCTTTTAATTTCAGGTCCAGTTTTAAAAATTCTATGGCACAGAAATTCATTGGTGTTGTGCCTGTACTTCAGGCGCCAAACAGGCACTTAAGCATCCAATTTCGGATCGGCTGCTCCATAGGCATCCAGGGTGTGTGCTTGAAGCATGTTAACTGCTAAATAAAATATTTAAGTATATGTTCTACGCTTATTGCAGGATCCTTTTGAGATATTAATCTGCACTGGCACCTGACTCACCATGTGATAAACTTGCTCAGCAATCATGGATCCAGATTTTGCAGTCAGCGGTGAAGCGGCTGTGCTCTCTGCTGAGAGCTCAAAGAAAGCTGTCCACAAAGATCCAGTGATCTCTGTGATGTGGACTGCCCCTTTCTTGACATTAATTTGAATTTGGTGCCAAGTCAAGGGGTCCCCGGGTATCTAGTATCAGTGCTGTCATCAAGCAGAGTAAGCAGTCAATCACATTTAAGAATTTTCACCAACAGAAAACCTGGAAGCAAAACATACTGATTTTTTAAAATATAAGTTTTACAGAGAGAAAAATAAGGATGGGACATACACATTCCATAAATCTAAAAATATTTTGAACCAATAAAAGTTCATCATAATGGAAAAAAATGACATTACACAAGTATAAAATTATTTTTTCAGGGCCAGAGAGGTTGTTCATGAGTAGTTATGACTTTGTACACCATTAAAAATGTGGTTACACCTCCTTGACAAGGTCTAACTTTTTCAGGAATTTTAAACAGCAATACTACAGCATAAATGTAAATGTTTTTGTCTGTGGGGACTTCAACAGCGCACCCTGTGGAGGACCAGGGAATCACTGACAGCAGTAAGACTGAGTCATGGCAGCAAACCCTGACAATTATACCATCATTACAAGCACAAAATTCAGGCCATTGCACTAAAAAGCAGTAGGAATATCGCAGCAGTACTATTTAAAGGGCTCATTTACTACATACAGATTTGTCACTGGTTTGTCTTTTTAGGCTATTAGCTATTTCTGGGCATGTTTTGGCCTCTTTTATAACTTTAAAGTTAATTCTGACTTCTGAGAAGTTTTTGCTGATGCTGCACTATTTTTGACAGTGTTCAAAACAGTTTTACAGCAGTCATGAATGATTTAGTAGGGATGTCTTTAAGGTTGGACAATAATGGGGAGCAGCAAAGCAAACAGAAGATTGCAAGGGAAGCTGGACAGTGGAAGAGGAGATAGGCACTGCACAGAAGGTCAGACTCATCATGGGTCTTCAGGGAGCACTTCTATCTGAACAATTCTGTGATATATCTTTGTTTCACAAAGCAGGTTGATGTGGAGCTATGACTCTTGCTGTAGCCACAAAACTTGCCTTGAAGCAGAGCATAGACAGCTCTGCCTGCAGCTGTCAATGTCATGATTTTCTTCTGCCATAAGGTCCTTGCAGTCTGAAGCAAGACCAGTACAGTTGGTAAAGCTGAGTTATTTAAAAATTCCCAGAGGGAAGCTTAAACAACTGTCATAACCTATAATTTTAAGCATTACGTTTGAGTGGTGACTAAATTCATGAATCAGACCTCGAGGCTTTACATTAAACTAAATGAAACATTTTATTAATTTACACAGGTTAAAATATACACATGGCTTCAAATTACTACTATCATAACTTTTAACAAATTCCCAAACTAATCTCCATCAAGGCAACAGCAACCCATAGACTTAACCAAACACCTGGCAAAGCATTTTCAGCTTATGAATTCAAAATGAGGTTATTTTCACTTTGGTAGGCTCATAGCTGCTTTGATGTTACATTGCCTCTGCGCTGTACACACGGAAACTGCTGAAGTTATACCTACCATCCCCATTGAATGTAAAACCTCATTGTATCACCAACCTCTGAGCTAAACCTCTCTAACAATAAAACCCCTTTCATGGTAACAATTTTATTAGTAATATAAACGTATTGCTTGGTATCTGCTAGATCGGCGTCGGTTTTCACCCCACTCTTGAATGCTCTATTCGAAAAATGCAAATGCACTCTACCTCCCTGTTTACATCTCAAAACTAGTACCTATCAAAATGCCTAGACTAGCTGGCTTTAATCCAATTAAGACACATCCACAGACTAAAACTCAATTTTAAAAGAAAAATATTTTCCAATAATATTATTTACATTAATATCTTCATGACAATAATTGACATCTCAAAGTTTGAACACCTTATAGGTTTCTAGCCTTATAATGTTGCAGTGAAGCTTCTATAAAACTAAAGAAATTTTGCTCCAATATATTTTTAGATTCATGTCTGATGTGATCACCATGCTGTTCTATAATCCAGGTGAATTGAGGTGTTAGTAGAATTAAATGAAATGTTTTCTTTTAAAAAATATATTGTTGCTGCATCTCCACAGCCTCAGAAATTGCAAGTGTTCACTTTCTGACTGATGCCTTAGTGAAATTCTAACATACAAAATGCAAAGGAAATGAATATATTGAAAGGATCTAGTACTATTTATTTAATGATGTAAAATAGCTCTTAATATCACCAAATAAGGTAATTAAGATATTGCCTCAAGACTTTGTAAGCCATAATGTATTTGTATGGATGTCAACTGTATTAAAGAATTAAATATAGCCCTGGATGAAAAATGTTTCCTTTCTGATATTTCTCTGAGAAAAGCACCATCATGATGAAATGAAACCTTAGCACCATTTTAGGTCAGGAAATTCACTGCACTTGGCATGA